>NC_134496.1:18983584-19016084 GCF_040206685.1 Ascaphus truei | reverse complement strand
GAGGTGCAATCCCTGTTAGCTAGCACAGAAAACTACATTTAAATAACAACTCCACAATGACATTATCTTCCTTCTACAAATATAACCATGTAATTTTTTTATAGCAAAGATTTGGTTTAAGGGTAAATAAAGAATCGTAGTTTGACTTGGAGCATTTCTCTCTCCCTCATTCAGTGTCTACTCATCCTGTTCCACTCACCCTATTCCGCTCCCCGTTACAGCCAGTACAGATAAGAAGGGATGGCGCTTTGCCTGTGCGAACTCTTGTTGAACACCGTGATATCAGACAAAAGTGGAGGAAATCAAACATTTCCGTCTCAGCTCCTCATGTTTACAAACTAACTTGAATATATATATATACATATGTATTAAATAATGATGTAATAATGCTCACAGCTGTTAGATTTAGATAATTGAGTTATCCATCACCCAGATGTGACCCCTTAAACATGTCACTGGGATTAGTACACTTTGGCTTTAGAAGGGACTGACCCTTTAATGACATCATTAGACTTCAAGGAATCATTACGGAGAAGCTATTTATATAACAAAAGGAGATATCTTGCCGTTTACATTGCATATTAATTATTTATGACGCCTGTATTCTGACATTTAACATACAGTAGGAAGTTACAGCCGAATTACAAACTATATTCATGTAAAACTAGAGCTCAAGTATAAAACAAATATATATTTCTGCAAAACGTGCGTGTGTGTAAATAACTCAATCATTTTTTTAAAAAGTTTAAATATATATAGATGTAAAAAATAATCTTCGTTTTGCATTAAATGAAAACGGTAGAACTGTAAATCTAAAAATGTCTGCTCTAATTCAGTCTGAAATGCTATTAGTAACAAGTCACCTGTATATAGAGTAATGGGAAGGGGCGACTTTGCAATGCGTTGCTGAACTCTCCTGCACTTAAAGGGTTAATAGACGCTGGCTGCCCTCTCTCTGTGTACCCTGGTGGTATTTTGGCTAATACCCACGATGCCTCCTCCCTCCTATTCTAAACGATGCAGCCTCATAAAACAGATACTGCCAGCGCTGACTTTATAAGGACGTCACTGCTCGGAGACCAGACTTAATAAACAGCGCTGTGTTAAGGTGCATCATGCAGGCTTGTTTCATAAGCTCTCCAATTATTCCCGATTGCCTCATATAACTGTTCATTAAAACTCCTCCTGTTGCTCCCTAGAATTACTATTATTGCTATTATTGCTCCATATAACCTCTCCCTATAACTCCTCCTATTGTCCCATATAAATGTTTCGTACAACTAATCGTATTTCCCCATGTAACCGCTCCCTATAACTGCTGCTATTGCTCCATATAACGGCTCAGTTTATCTCCTCCTATTGTCCCATATAATAATAATAATAATAGCATGTTCTTGTATAGCGCTGCTAGTTTTACGAATATTGCGAATATTTAGGAATATTGCAGGCACAGTCCCTGCCCCGGGAAGCTTACAATCTATGTTTTTAGTGCCTGAGGCACAGGGAGGTAAAGTGACTTGCCCAAGGTCACAAGGAGCCAACACCGGGAATTGAACCAGGCTCCCCTGCTTCAAACTCTCAGTACCAGTCAGTGTCGTTACTCACTGAGCCACTCCTTCTCCCATATAACCTCTCCCTATAACTCCTCCTATTACCCCATATAACCCCTCCTCATAACTCCCAATAACTCCTATTGTTCCATATAACTTATACCTAAAACTGCTCCTATTGTCCCATGTAACCGCTCCCTATAACCCTCTTATTGCCCCATATAACCGCACTGTATAACTCCTCCTATTCTCCCATATAACAGCTCCCTATAACTCCTGATACTTGATATAAATACTCTCTATACCTCATATTGCTCCATACCATATAACTTCTCCCAATAACCCCTCTTATTGCCCTACATAACTGCTCTCTATAGCTACTCCGACTGCCCCATATATGGAGCGATAGGAGGCATTATATATAACTGTTCTCTTTACTTCTTCCTATGGGGTTAAGCAATGCTCAGGCATGCATGGAATCATTAAGCGATGCTCAGGCATGCATGGAATCATTAAGTGATGCTCAGGCATGCATGGAATCATTAAGCGATGCTCAGGCATGCATGGAATCATTAAGTGATGCTCAGTGTCTGTGTACGCTGCCCAACATTAATGTTACAAAGAAGGCCGCCATCTTTAAATCTTCCTTTAGAAGAATAGGGAGACACGAGACCCAGAGATAGTGACTTGTACCCTGACATGCATTTGTTACCATGTGCCCAGGTGAGGCATCTGGTGCCAATCTGGACTATCTGTGTGTGCCAGGAGATGATGTCAGGATACCAGATGGGCAAATGGGGCATGGGCTGCGCCAGCTCAAAGATTCCCCAACGGGCTGAGAGCTTACAGAGAAATGTAGCAGCCTTAAGCATGTTAGGTTGTACCCATCCTCAGAGCCATCCAGATATATAGGTGACAAGCAGTGTATCTGGCCCTAAAGGTGCCAAGCAATGTAACCTTCTGCCAACCCTAGAGGTGCCAGGCTCTGTACCCTTATGCCAGTCCTAGAAGGTGCCATGATATATGTCCCTGTGCCAGCCCTAGAGGTGCCAGGCTCTGTATCCCTGTGTCCGTCCTTCCCTAGAGCTGCCAGGTTCTGTATCCCTGCACTAGCCCTAGCTGTGCGAAGCCCAGTATCATTGTGCCCGTACCCCTGTGGCATCCACAATAGAGTATAGAGTAGCTTGGCTCCGTCTAAAGGTTAGGAATGCAGGAATAAAGAGCCTGGCACCTCTAGGGCTATAGACCTCTTCCAGGGATTTCATGCCTGGCACCTGTGAGGTTGCCCTGCTCTGTAAACAGGCACAGGGACACCACCTTTATCATAGCGCAGGGCACAGATCTTAAAAAGTAGCCTTCCATCCCAGCGGTGGCTGTTCTCTAAGTGCCTATAATATAATTATGCACAGATACAGATGAGGTTTGTGCAGGTCTGTTCCTGATTAGACCGTGCGGGAGGGTTGTAATGCCCAATTAGGATCTAAAAGATATGGGTACCATCAATTATTAAAACTCTCTACCACCAAACCCAACAGCCTTTTGCCCTGGACAATGAACGGGAATACTTTAACTTTATTCATGAGGAACACAAAAAAACCTAACAAGATAAGTATATAACGCTCCCAAAGACAACAAAGGGCACCCAAGGGTGCAAAAAATGGAACAGCAGGTTATTCATACATGGGATATCCACAGAAATGTAAAACCAATTAAAACAAACAGCATCAAAAGAAGAACGCCCCAAATCCCATAAATAAACGTGAAATACACAGTATAATACCTAGAGATCATAGGTCGTGAGGGGAGTCACCAGGCACCACCCAAGAAATGTGTGCTATTGTCCCTGGGTACAAATTACAGTGAAAAGCACATCAATAAAAAAGAAGTTAAATGTTAAATAATACACTAGAAAGCCCTGGTTAGAAAGGGTAAATAACATGGGAGCTGCCTATCAAAGCTAATGGGATAAACAGCCGGAAAATAACAATTAGGCTGCAGAATAGATTGCAAGTAGATGCAGATTTATCACTAAGTCTCAGGCACAGATACTGCCATAAAGTGTGAGACTAGCATGATCTAAATCAGATAAAGCTAGCATTGCCCAGTATTATATATAAACAGCGATCAGAGACGTGACGAAGCATCAACTCAAACGCGCGTCGGCTGGCGATCAGATGGCGCTCAGTCAGAGCAGGAGATGTGGTGGTTGCTGCCTGCTGATAGCATTATTACCGATTGTCACGGTAGCTAGTGATAGGTTATAATACACACCAAAATAACTGGGTTGAATTGAACACGACTTAGATATAATAAATATAGTTTATTCCTTAAAGAAGGAGGACACACAAGATGATACAAATAACAGACAAAATAGACACTTACTTAGGGTTGGACAATGAAGCAATCAGGTACAGGATTGGCAATTCATTCAGCAATACAGGTTCAAAATGAAGACATCACGAAAAGACAACGAAAGACGAGAGTATAGAGCTTACACTCGTTTATATGGAGTTACACTCATATACCCTGGCATTGAGTGCAAGTCATTGGAGGACAATTGTCTGCACCCAATCCCTCCTTGCCACCTCACTTGAGAGGCACAGTAATACCTGCCCACTAGATTATTCTAATCAGGGGCTTATTTCCCTAGCCCCTCTCCCACAAGACTGGCGTCTGAAAGTCTGCTTGGGCCAGGAAACCCTTTGTCCCAAGGTGTGAAACACAACACTTATCATAAAGTACCCACGTCCTGCTTTCCTTTGTGCTAGCATACACAAGCAGGGTGGGGGAGCCTTTGACCAGGGGGTTTATTATAGACCACTTGTCTCCCCCCCTGAGCATTAACATACCATATGGGCTCTGGGTTTTTATACAAGACCCAAAATACAATATATTCTTTAATATCTACACATATTAAAATAATCCGTTCTGTGGGTCTGTGCAGGCTGAAATTTGCCAGGTCCTCATGCCGGAGGACCCTTGCCATAGTGGCCAAATATCAGCCTTCTACGACCCACAGAACCGGAGATACAAAAACAAGTTAAAATCCACTATTAACTTTAACGCAGGATTCTCCTCTATAGCTAAAAGAAATCTCTGCTTTTCACTCTCCCATTGAAATCAACGGGCTCCGCCGCTATAGGTTTTCAATGGAGCAACACCGCCACTGAAGTCAATGGGCTCCGCCGCTATAGGCTTTCAATGGAGCAACTCCGCCATTGAAGTAAATGGTAAAATTACAATTTTCACATTTGCCTACACTCCGTCTGGTTGATCAGAGAGGGCTGGAAATGTCCATGCAGTCATTCCGGAACAGTGACTACATGCGACCAAAATCCCAACCCTCTGGTACTCACAGAACCGGAGATATAGGCTTACACTTTTTACTCTTTCGGACTTAGCCATTTTAAAGCCACGCGGCTTTCCGCCATTGGAATCAATAGGGCCGGTGCCGCCATAGGAAATGCATGGGCCGACGCCGTCATAGGATTGAATGGGACTTCCGCTACCATTGGAGTCAATGCTGCGACCCTTGCGGCGAGCGCGACCCTTTACGGGGGTCCTTCATTCCTGGACCCGGTGGTGGTCGAGTGTGGGGGTTCCTAGGGTCTACGGGCAAAAAGAATTTTATTCCTGGGTGCCCTAGAACCTAAGTTTCCCACGCCAATTGTATTTGAACTTGAACTAATGTGATCAAAAGCTCTTTTTCAGATATTGTATCCGCTTCTGCGGTCTGCGGTTTGGATGGCTGCCAACCCGTTCCTGGAGGTCGGCGTCGAGGAATCCCCATTGAAATGAATGGCTCCATTGACTTACAATGGGGAACCGCCGCTCCTCCTCTCGGGCGCCACCTGCAGGTCTTCCGATGAAAATGGGTCCAAATCACCAGTTTCCCCATAGGATCGTATGGAGCTGCAATGGCGACCTATGGGGAGCTGCAAAATGGAGCCTGCAAAGATGGGAAAATGGAACAAAGGGCCATAATCACTGAATTAACATTAACCCTTTTCCTCCCGCATAGATCCCAGTGTATGTGTTGGTGCAGACACTGGAATGGGAACAATACACATTTACAGGGGAATATACATTTGGGTGCTGAAGCAGGGTAAAAACACATTACTGGACGGCAGTCCAGTTAACCCCTTGCTTCCCAAGTGAGAGCAGGGGGTGGCCAAATGGGGTGTAACCCCATTAATAACGGGCCAAACCCCCTCTACCATGACACCTCCCTGCTCAATGGGTGCCTTGTGAGCCAGCTGCCCACCCTGGCACTGAGACACTACCGGCATCCTTGAAGCACTTGATAAGTCCTGAGGGGTTAGCCTGGCAAAATTGTCCTCCGGCATTGTCCAGTACACTGTCCTGGCCACCTTGGATTGTGAAGTCCAGATCCCGCTGAGCAGGGCTCCAACGTGGCCGCCGGGCATTCTCCTTTGCCCCCCTCTGCCCCCACCCAGTGCCTGGTCAACCAGGACCACCGTGGCTGCAGACCAGGCTGCATGTTGCCCAGAGACTGGCATGTCTCTGTACCGGCGAGAGACCAGCTAACAAGCACAGACCGTCGCTTCTCTGTCAAACAAGTCTGGGAAAGAGCTGTGTCACTATCCTGTAGGGACCCTACCTGCCCTGGCCCTGTGCCCACCTGTAGCTGCTCCGCTATACCCGTGCCTCTCCTCCCTGGCTCTAGGGCAGTCCCCACCCCGAGTGGCATCACTTCTGGATTCCAGAAACCACCTGGGATGCTGACTCCTACCCTCTCCTGTGCCTCCTGGGACAAGGCAATCCCCCAGTACCCTGTACTGGGGTTCCTGGTACCCAGATGCTTTGCTCCTGCCCTCTCAAAACTAAAGGCCAGGAAATAAGCACCTGCTACCACCACTGCTGCTAGGGCCAGCATCCCTCCTCTCCACTCCACGGTGCTGCCCTTCCTCCCTGTAGCTACCCTTGGCTGCCCTGGGGACAGAACCCTCTGCTGTACCCCCCTAGCCCTGGCTACTGCTCCTGGCTGCCTACCTCCCCACAGCCCTACCTCTGGGAACCCTGGGGAATCTGTCATGGGGGTCGCTCCTGGTAAGTCAGAACAAGGGACCTCCTGCCTTCCTAGCCCATCCCTAGCCTCTACCAGTAGCCTGACACCCCACTGACCTATCTCCCCCTGCTCCACAGTGCCTCCCTGCCTAGCCTCCCCTAGGCTTAGCACCACAGCCCCTGCTGATGACGCCTCCTGCCTACCTCCCTGCAGCCCACCTTCACTCTGCTCCCCCCTTGGCAATCCTAACCCAGATACAGGGACTACCTGAGTGCACCTAGCTCCCTGACCTTGTCTCCCCCTTACCAGGGATGAGCTCAGGGGCATCTCTTCAGATGCAACCACCTTAGCTCTTGGCTGGCAGGTATCCCTGGGGTGGCTCAAGCTTGCCACTGCCCATGATATCCCCAGCCCATAGCCAGGCTGCAACAGGGGGTTGCTGATCTGAGACCCCCTGAGGCTCCGCCAGGGTAATGGGGAACTCTAGCTGCCATACCTGCTGTTTTTCCTCCCCGGCTACCACTAGCCCTTCTTCTCCTACTGAAATCTTGTGCTGGCAACCTACCTGCAGCCTTCCCTCACTCCACTTCTCCCTAGCTAGTCCTAACCTGGATACTAAGGACACGTGAGTGAGGCCATCTCCCTGACACTGCCTCCCCATTACCGGAGAGGAGCCATGGGGCACCGGTGCAGAAGCACCTGCCTTGGCTCCTGGCTGGCAGGTATCCTGAGGGTGGTCTAACTTTGCCACTGCCCCTGATACCTCCAGCCCATAGCCAGGCAACAACAGTGGGGCTCTAAACCGAGAGACCCCCTGATGCTCTGCCAGGGTAATGGGGAAATCTAGCTGGCTCACTTGCTGCCTTTCCTCCCCGGTTCCCATTGGCGCACCCAACACTCTCCCAGGCAATCCTACCCTAGAGCTGGGTGGTAACAGGGCTAGAAGAACAGAAACATACAAGGAGACAGAGATTCTCCAACAAGATCCCAGTTAGCTGCACAACAGGACTGAAAATATATTAAGGGTTTAATAACCCCACCTCCTAATAAGTAGTTGGGCTCTAAAGGGTGCCAATAAGTAACCGCTCCTAACACTATAGTGGCCCCTACATATGTGCCCAGAGGTTGTGTCTGTACTGACCCTATAGGATTGATGTAGCCTATATGCATCAGAATGATACCCTGATTTTGGGTATCACTTACCACAATATATAGTGTAACTCAGTATCTATCAGTACACCATGAGCAGAGGATGTAAGCATCAATGTATACTTGCATGGACATAATAATAGCCTAGGACACTAGCTTTACTCACTACACAGTCTCATCATTCCCCTTTGTTTGTCTATTTATTTATTTATATAGATATACATATATGCATACTGGGCCATTCACCTTGATAGCCTACAAGGTTAGGGTACCTTTAAGAGCCGCACGGCACATAGGTATAAAGGAGGGCAGCGCAACTCAGTCTATCACCTCCCACCTTGAGAAAGCGCTAGCCCCACATGCGCGAAACGTACGTCGGCATGACGTCATCGCGTTGACGTCGTGGAGGAGGGATCACGGGTGAGGCTGTTCCTGTACTGAGCTGTTAGAGCGGGTAGAGTGGGGTCTGCTGCATTGCATATTCAGTGTGCTTATATTGAGAGTATTAGCACTCGATCAGAAGGTACTGTGGTGTGTTCTATCTGCTTCCACTGTAGACTAGCTGTGGACAGGGTTGCGATATTGTACTCAGGTATATTTATGCTTACCAACATCCCAACAGACTCCATTATATGACACACGGCACCCCAGGTTGACCACAATATCACCTCATAGGGGTATAAGGGCACCCACGGATACTAGTTGTGGTGCGGGATTGAGACACTCGATCCATGTGTGTGTATATATATTTATGCTGACAGACACTCTGCTAAAGAAATACATCAGACACACTACACCCTGTGCGGGCTCCATTTCACCTACAGCTGATGTGCGTTTAGGAACCTGCAGCACACTGCTTATCAGTATCACATCTATTAGCACTATTAGGTGGGGACCCAGAAAGTATTGTATGCTTTTGTGTTATATATATGGTTCCCTACTATGATTTATGTGAACAACCACTCTGCCTAGGGTAGGGTTAATACTTACCTGTATTCAGTTGGATTTATCCTAGATATCCCTGCACCCTATTCACCCGTTATTTACGTTTTAAGTGTTTTTATCTGTCCTGAGTTTGTGTTACCGCGCCGTATTTTGCATAACAATAAAGTCTTTATTATTTTCTGCCCAAGGGCAGTTTTAGTGGTAATTGTCCTCCCACAGTGTTGGGAGCGGTTACTTATTGGCACCCTTTAGAGCCCAACTACCTATTAGGAGGTGGGGTTATTAAACCCTTAATATATTTTCAGTCCTGTTGTGCAGCTAACTGGGATCTTTGTTGGAGAATCTCTGTCTCCTTGTATGTTTCTGTTTGTTATCATTATCCCTTTTGCACCGACTGTTATTACACCACTCATGATTTACGTGATTATGTGGTGAGCGGTATATAACAAGTTATATGCATATGGTAACAGGGCTAGCCCCTCTCCCTGAAGCTGTGCCCCCATTACTAGAGACGAGCTCAGGGTTGCTGGTGCGGATGCACCTGCCTTAGCTTCTGGCTGGTAGGTAACCCTGGGGTGGTCTAACTTTGCCACAATCCCTGATACCTCCAGCCCATAGCAAGGCTGTAACAGTGGGGCTCTTAACTGAGAGCCCCCTTGGTGCTCCACCAGGGTAATGGGAAAGCCTAGCTGCCCTACAAGCTGCCCTTCCTTCCCCTCCCCTGGTAACCCTATCTCCTGCCACCCACCGGTCACTCCTACAGGGGAACAACAGGGTACAGTTATAGGTAACAATAAGTCAGGGTCAGTCTGCGACTTGGTCTGGCTTAACTCGCTGGTCCCCGCAGAGACCGCCGCTTTAGTAGGTCCCGATTGCAGGGGGACTGGAGTGGCCGCCGCCGGCGTCATCTTGGCCGGGAAGCAACGGGCAACTGCCGCAACAGCTCCCGGGTTCGGCACAGGGAAAACGGTGCAGGACATGGGTCCCAGGTCCTTGTGAAGAAACTCGGCTCCATTCAAACAAGATGAACCACCCTCCTCCTGCAACCTCCACCCTCCCCCCACTCAGAAAGGGCTCCGGCACTTTGCCGGAATCGCGGCTCTTCCGCCGCTGCCGCCGCTCCAGGCGAGCTCCGGGTGACTGCCGCAACAGCACCCAGCTTCGGCACAGGGTCGCCGGCGTAGATGGTGGGGCTCCGGTCGCGTCGACTCCTCCAAACAATCTCAAACACCCACCTCCTGCACACACCAACCGTCCCCCCAAATCAAATCGGCTCTGGCATCATGCCGGAATCGTGGCTTTTCCTCCGCCGCCGCCTGCATCCCGCGTCCTGGGAGCACTTCCACCGGCCGGACCATTTCAGGTCGGGCCAGGGGTACCACAGCACCTTGCTGTAGCAAGCTGACCGCTTGCTGAGCAACGCTGATACCTCTCTTGCTGCAACACTCCCGTGGTCTACGAGATCACCCGCTCCCTCCGCAAGTCTCTGTCGTCCCGGAGCTGGGTCCATTCCCTACTCTCCTGGCGGTTTGGTGGTTACAGCGGCTGCAGCTGTGGTTCTTTGCTCAGCCCACCGGGTTTCGTGTCCTCAGATCGCCGCCTCTCTCTCAGCTTTACTGGCTGCAGGTTCCCGCTCGGACTTGAGATTCCTCCGGTCTCGGTGCCCGGCTCCAGTCACATGGATGGTCGGCACTTGGGTTCTGGAGGCAATGCTTCTCACAAGTAGGGGAACAGTGAGGTGGTGCCATATCTTGTGTTATATGTTGTACACTGTGTGTCCAATATCTTTAGCCTTAGGAACTCGCAATTCACCCGAGTTCCAACTGTATTACAGAGTCCCGCAGTAAACTGTAATACAGTACAGGTTCAATTCAATCCCGCCGCTGCCAGCAGTTTTATAAGCCTGTCACGGTAGCTAGTGATAGGTTATAATACACACCAAAATAACTGGGTTGAATTGAACACGACTTAGATATAATAAATATAGTTTATTCCTTAAAGAAGGAGGACACACAAGATGATACAAATAACAGACAAAATAGACACTTACTTAGGGTTGGACAATGAAGCAATCAGGTACAGGATTGGCAATTCATTCAGCAATACAGGTTCAAAATGAAGACATCACGAAAGACAACGAAAGACACTGAATACAGAGCTTACACTCGTTTATATGTAGTTCCACTCCTATACCCTGGCATTGAGTGCAAGTTATTGGAGGACAATTGTCTGCACCCAATCCCTCCTTGCCACCTCACTTGAGAGGCACAGTAATACCTTCCCACTGGGTGGATATTATTCTAATCAGGGGCTTATTTCCCTAGCCCCTCTCCCACAAGACTGGCATCTGAAAGTCTGCTTGGGCCAGGAAACCCTTTGCCCCAAGGTGTGAAACACAACACTTATCATAAAGTACCCACGTCTTGCTTTCCTTTGTGCTAGCATACACAAGCAGGGTGGGGGAGCCTTTGATCAGGGGGTTTATTGTAGACCACTTGTCTCCCCCCCTGAGCATTAACATACCATATGGGCTCTGGGTTTTTATACCAGACCCAAAATACAATATATTCTTTAATATCTACACATATTAAAATAATCCGTTCTGTGGGTCTGAGCGGGCTGAAATTTGCCAGGTCCTCATGCCAGAGGACCCTTGCCATAGTGGCCAAATATCAGCCTTCCACGACCCCCCAGAACCGGAGATACAAAAAACAAGTTAAAATCACCTATTAACTTTAATGCAGGATTCTCCTCTATAGCTAAAAGAAATCTGTGCTTTTCACTCTCCCATTGAAATCAACGGGCTCCGCCGCTATAGGTTTTCAATGGAGCATCTCCGCCATTGAAGTCAATGGGCTCCCCCGCTATAGGCTTTCAATGGAGCAACTCCGCCATTGAACTAAATGGTAAAATTACAATTTTCACATTTGCCAACACTCCGTCTGGTTGATCGGAGAGGGCTGGAAATGGCCATGCAGTCATGTCGGAACAGTGACTACATGCGACCAAAATCCTAACCCTCTGGTACTCACAGAACCGGAGATATAGGCTTACACTTTTTACTCTTTTGGACTTAGCCGTTTTAAAGCCATGTGGCTTTCCTCCATTGGAATCAATAGGGCCGGCGCCGCCATAGGAAATGCATGGGCCGGCGCCGGCATAGGATTGAATGGGACCTCCGCTACCATTGGAGTCAATGGTGCAGCCCTTGTGGCGAGCGCGACCCTTTACTGGGGGTCCGCATTCCCGGACCCAGAGGTGGTCAAGTGTGGGGGTTCCTTGGGTCTAGGGGCAAAAAGAATTTTATTCCTGGGTGTATTTGAACTTGAACTAATGTGATCAAAAGCTCTTTTTCAGATATTGTATCCGCTTCTGCGGTCTGCGGTTTGGATGGCTGCCATCCCGTTCCTGGAGGTCGGCGTCGAGGAATCCCTATTGAAATGAATGGCTCCATTGACTTACAATGGGGTACCGCCGCTCCTCCTCTCGGGCGCCACCTGCAGGTGTTCCGATGAAAATGGGTCCAAATTTGCCAGTTTCCCCATAGGAATGTATGGAGCTGCAACGGTGACCTATGGGGGGCTGCAAAATGGAGCCTGCAAAGGCGGGAAAATGGAACAAAGGGCTATGATCAATGAATTAACATTAACCCTTTTCCTCCCGCATAGATCCCAGTGTATGTGTTGGTGCAGACACTGGAATGGGAACAATACACATTTACAGGGGAATATACATTTGGGTGCTGAAGCAGGGTAAAAACACATTACTGGACCGCAGTCCAGTTAAACCCTTGCTTCCCAAGTGAGAGCAGGGGGTGGCCAAATGGGGTGTAACCCCTTTAATACCGGGCCAAACCCCCTCTCCCATGACACCGATACTTTATAGAACAGCAACAGCACTTTGAAAAGGGACTTTATTCCTTGGCCATGGTAATATATCTCCATTTATACTTGTGTTTTGGTATACTTTAACCCAGGCGTTCTTAACTCCAGTCCTGAAGACCCCCACAACAGGTCAGGTTTTCAGGATATCCCTGCTTCAGCACAGGTGGCTCAATCAGTGGCTCAAAGACTGAGCCACCTGTGCTGAAGCAGGGAAATCCTTAACAACTGACCTGTTTGGGGAGGGGGGGGGGTTGAGGACTGGGGTTGAACCCCTGCTTTAAGCTCTTCATTCAACGTTAAGCTCTAGTTAGACTATCTATTTGAGCCTTCGATTGCTGCCTACATATACACAGTATTACTGGGCAACGCTAGCTTTATCTGATTTAGATCATGCTAGTCTCACACTTTCTGGCAGTATCTGTGCCTGAGACTTAGTGATATTGCTGCATCTACTTGCAATCTATTCTGCAGCCTAATTGTTACTTTCCGGCTGTTTATCCCATTAGCTTTGATAGGCCGCTCCCACGCTATTTACCCTTTCTAACCAGGGCTTTCTAGTGTCTTTTTCTCTTTAGTGTATTAACTTTGCCCGTTTAATTTGTTTTTTATTGATGTGCTTTTCACTGTAATTTGTACCCAGGGACAATAGCACAGATTTCCTGAGTGGGTCCTGGTGACTCCCCTCACGACCTCTAGGTATAATACTGTGTATTTCACGGTTATTTATGGGATTTGGGGCGTTCTTCTGTTTATGTCGTGTGTTTTAATTGGTTTTACATTTCTGTGGTTATCGCTGTGTATGAATAACCTGCTGTTCCATTCTTTGCACCCTTGGGTGCCCTTGTTGTCTTTGTGTTTTTCACTCGTTACTCCTGTGTGGTGTACCCTATTTCCATTCTTTTTGCTGGGGTTGGTGTGCTCTTTATTCTCTGGTTGTAGTGCAGACCTAGTTCTTTATTTTAATGTTTTTACTTTTTTCAAGTTTAGGGTTGCCTGGTAAGTTCTTCAAAAATACTGGGCACAATGGTGTATACACACACACACACACACACACACACACACACACACACACACACACACACACACACACACACACACACACACACACACACACACACACACACACACACACACACACACACACACACACACCCCTCTCTCACAGTTCCATGCTGTTTCCTCCTCTCTTTGGCCCCACTCTCAGGCTCATGACTGGTTGCATTACCCAGCAATAGCCAATCGGGGTGGAGGAAGCTACCCAGCCCCTCAGCAGCAGCCCTGCTCTCTCCCTGCTTGGGAAAATCCCGCGGGCCCCCAAACCGGTCAGGTTACTATGTCCACAGAGGTAATACCGGTATACACATACATGTGCAGTATTACCTGTCATTATTTTTTACTGGACAGTCCGGTTCTATACTGGACACCTGCAACCCTAAGTGTTTGACTGGAAAAACTGAGAGTTTAGATCAATATGGTGGGGACAAATGTACAGCTTTTTTGCACAATGCAATCGCTAATGCTTGAATTCCCATTTTTTTTTATCCAGGGCTTATTGCAGAAAGAAGCCCGCTTATGCCATAAACTGTTACAGCGACAATGCATCCTTATCCCAGCAGTTTACAATCCACCCGGGGCTGGCAAAAATACAGATTTGTAAAACGTGCCATAAACAAGCAATGAAACTGTGCCCACAAATTAGCAATTTCTGGCAGATTCACCAACTTCTGGCGACTTTCAAACATCCATGACATGGTGATTTTCTACTGTCACGTAGAGGCTAACCCTGGCGGCCGTATTATTCTTCTGGTCAAGTATTGCTGTCTTTGGGTGTCCTCGGAGCTCAGGGGACTGTGATTCGTAAAAGGGACCAGGTGCAAAAAAGGGTATGGGGGGGGGGGGGGGGAGATTAGACCCACTAATATCTCAGTGGAAAAGTTGTTATTCTTATAATCATATTCCCTTATATAGCGTTGACAGTGCATGTAGCACTGTACTTAGTATCTTGCCGCTACCCCTGCAGAGCCCACGATCTAACTTTGATGCCTAATATAAAGGGAGATAAAATTACTTGCTCACTGTGATTCAAACCGGGATTACCAACTTGAAAGGCAGTGATATTACCAGTGAGCTCCACCATCGGTTTTCCTGTTGGGCCATGTGGCTATGAGCCAAACCCAGGGCTATTTTTGCACCTTTATTTAGGGATTAACAAGCGTCTCCATGTAGTGCTTATAAAATTATTAGGAATGGCTCTGGGACACTAACTGGGAGATAAGGATACATTCCTTTTTCTAGCACATTTTATTTAAAGCTGAATTATTTAGTGTGGTTTAGATACACGTCTGTGTTTCTGTGTTTGGGGTTCTGGCACCGACTTACGTAAATAAAAGAAAACACGGCTGGCGAAAAATTCTAATAACGCTGCAAAACTTCCCCTCCGTTGAAAAGAAACGCAGAATACCTTATCTAGAAGTGGTGAATCTCAGGGAAAATTTGCACTGGCTTTCAGCCTCCATTGCGAATTTCACCGACTGAACTGGATCAAATGTGCAGAAATCAGTTTTATAGACTTTTTTTCCCCTCAAGTTTGTAAGAACCGTGGAACCCTTCAAAATGTATCGTCGCCCCTTAAAAATGTGTTGCGACTCCATGTCCCCCGTAACAATTTAAATAATATATGGTGAACCCCAGCTCACGAATCCTAAATGGGTCAGACTATACCAGGGGCGGCCAACTCCACTCCTCAAGAGCTAGGTCAGGTTTGCAGGATATCCCTGCTTCAGCACAGGTGGTGCAGTAGAAGATTGAGCCACTGACGAGCCACCTGTGCTGAAGCAGGGATATCCTGAAAACCTGACCTGGTGTTGCGGCTTATATTATATTAGATTTATCCCTATTATATATCATTTGGGATATGACAGTATAACCATTTTGAATGAGTAAATTAAACACTATAATTATGTTCTGAGTGCTTTATTCACAGAGATGGGGTTAAGTTCCTTGGGAGCTGTTAACAAAAGCAGCGTGTGTTGTATACGGAAACATTTCCTTGTGTGTAAAGCGTCTGCTTGCAAAGCTGTTTGGTGCTGAATTATGAAACAGCCATTAGGATGTTACAGGGCAGATAGATCCCAGTGTGATGTGCTGCTAAGTGTGTGCAGTGACCGCTCTGCGTATAGCAGCCGGGTAACAAGGGGTTATTAGACATGTGCAACTGCGCGAAGGCTGATGTGAACTGAAATCTTCATTAATAACTTATAGACGGAGTGAGGGTGGGAAGAGGTTTTGTCTTCACTCTTTCTGTAACAGAGAGGGGCTGACGCAGGCAGGAGAGTCTGTCCCTTCCACGGTAGGGTAATGCAGAACGGAACGAGCTATAGGACATGGAGGGTGTCCCTCTCACTGCAGGGTGACAGTGTCTCTGTGTAGCTTATTAGAGCTGACATAAGAAGCCATGTAAAACAAGACACACTAGCAGAATTGTGTCAGGGCCTAAAGCAGAGCATCACTTAACCACTCCCTGTCAGAGCACTGCAGAGCATCACTTAACCCCCCATTAGTGTTGCTAAGCATCACTTAACCATGCCCCTGCCAGAGCACTGCAGAGCATCACTTAACCCCTCCCCTGCCAGAGCCCGGAAGGGTATCACTTAACCCGTCCTGCCAGAGCGCCACCTAATCCCGCCTCTGCCAGAACCCCACTTAACCACATCCCTGGCAGAGCCCTACAGAGCGACACTTAACCCTTTTTCTTTCCAGAGGTCCCACAGGGCATCTCTTAACCCCTTCCCTGCCCGAGGCCCTGCAGAGCATCCCTTAACCCCCGCCTTGCAGATCGTCATTCCGATGAATTATTTAGCCCGTTTCTCTAATGGGGGATGTATAATTTAGTCCGTCGTGTTGTTAAGAGATCCTAAACCCTGTTACTGCTCGCAAAGAAATGTGGGAAATGACAGGAGGAATGAAAAAATAATCATCTTACGGGGGGAAGTTCAGAGACACTGCCGGGATCTGGCAGGGGACGGGTTAATAAAGACTCTGTAGGTCAGGGGTTAAGTGACCCTGAATGATGCTTTTTGCAGGGCTGTTGCAGGAGTGCCGCTCTGCAGGAGAGGTGTGCGAAGCATGCGGACGAGGTCGCGAATCATCATCAGATCAGTCAGAGCGGAGGCGCAGTTTGCTCACAATTCGCTAAGAATTTCCCTGTTTAATGATGATAACTCCCATCCAGAGCCTAAAGCCGGGGTCTTCCTGGAGGGGAGAGGAAAAGGGGAGACTGGGGAGAAGGGGGAGCGAGCGGGGGTAGTAAAATACCCAGTGATGTGTATACCTAGACGCCTTTATACAACACATAGAGCAGTGGTGGCCACCTCCTGTCCTCAAGGGCCACCAACGGGTCAGGTTATAAGGATATATCCCTGCTTCAGCACAGGTGGCTCAGTCAATGACTCGTCCTTAAGGGCCACCAACAGGTCAGGTCATAATATCCCTGCTTCAGCACAGGTGGCTCAATCAGTAGCTCAGTCAAGCCACCTGTGCTGAAGCAGGGATATCCTGAGCACCTGGCCTGTTGGTGGCCCTTGAGGATTAGAGTTGGCCGCCCCTGACATAGAGAGATACCTGTGAACAAACCTCCACACACCTGAGGTTCCTGGGAAATCTGCTCATCTGGATATCCAAACTATATTCAAATGATAGCAATGAGCCGATTCCCCCCTCAGACCATTTCGAGCTCGGGCTGAGGGCCTTATCGTTATTAATTGAAATTATTGGCGCACCACTTGAAAACTCCGATTGAGCTGCGAGACAGAAGATTGAAAGGTTGAAATGTATGATTTTGGCACATTTGTAGGTCGTTCAAAGTTTCTGCGAAACCAGTTCCAAAGGAAATACATTTGGGAAGAAAAAAACAAAAACTGCAGTTTGCAAATGCATTTTAGAAAGAGTCCAACTGCGGGATCTGGCAGACAGGGGTGAAGTGGCGCTCTTCATGGCTCTGGCAGAAGAGGGGTTAAGTGACGCTCTTCAGGGATCTGGCAGTGAAGAGGTTAGGTAGACACTGGCAATGCAGGGGGTAAGTGATGCTTGGCAGGTCCCTGGGTTTAAGGAGTTACATTGCGCTCTGCAGGGTTCTGACACGGGATAGGTTACGCGATGTTCTGCAGGCTCAGTGTTGTAGTTACAGGTTGTGTGCGTGTCTGCACTGTGTACACCTGTCCTATCACTCTGTTTGCCCCTATATCACCTTGTTTATCTACAGGGAGGGGGGGGGGAAATCATCATCTCCATATGACAACGTTAGCCAGAGTTCTGCACAGCTTTGCTTAACTTCCCCTTTACCTAAGCGTCAACTAACCCCTTCCTTCACTGGGTCAGTTTCTCTGTTTGTCCAACTATCCTTTCCCTTCCCTCTCACTCTTCTTCTTACGGATGTTTAAGATCCTTTTCCTCCCTATTTGCTGTAGAATGGGTTTCTACTCCTCGCACTATAAAACCCTACAGAAGTAAAGGAATTATATAGTTAGAGGTTATATGGAGCAATACGAGTTACAGTAACCAGTTATATGGGATAATAGGAGGAGTTATAGGAAGCGGTTATATGGGATAATAGGAGGAGTTATAGGAAGCGGTTATATGGGGCAATAGGTGTTAAATGCAGCGGTTATATGGGGCAATAGGTGGTTATAGGCAGCGGCCATATAGGGTGCTCTGGTGACATATGGTTTGCTTGCTGCCGTTCGACTCCTGATTTCCTCTCCTCCTCTCTGACTTTATTCTTCCTTCATTTGTCTACTTACAAAAATCCAAACCCGTCCAACCACTTCTATCTCTCCCCTTCTCTTCCCGGGGGGAGGCTCCCTCCTTCACCAACACGACTCCTTCCTCCAACAATCAAACAACAGAGATCATAAATCCGGCTTTGTTTAGTTACAGATTACCGAGACACACGTAGCACAGAGAGAGAGCGTGTGAGGGAGAGAGAGAGCGTGTGAGGGAGAGAGAGCGCGTGAGAGAGTAGGGGAGAGAGGGTAAGAAAGGAAAGAGAAAGGGTAAGAATGAAAGAGAGAAGGAAAGAGGAAAAGAAGAAAGAGAGAAGGCATCAGAGTAGGACAGAGAGAGGGAAGAGTGTAGAAAAAAGTAGGAGTGAGTAGGAGAGAGAGGAAGAGAGAGGTTGGTGAAGTGAAAGCACCCCGAATACATAAAAACACACACACACGTCTGTGTCAAGGTTTCTAGTCAGTGTAATGTCCCTGAATAGTTATCCGAGATTTAGAGGGATTTCTCCCCCATAATACTCTCTCATAAACCCGTCCACTATTTTCTTGGGTTGATAGCAAAACTTTCTGCCATGTCACAGCTAAAGTCCTCCCACTGTCACTTACTAAGGTCTGTTGTAGATAAAGTTTGTTGGCCTTATATGTGTTTTATCCTCGAAACACCTCCCTCACTGACCGTTTCCCTTCCCTTGTGTTTGCAGATTAGTATCGTGGGGAATAAAGGACTTTCAGACTCTGGGGTGAAAGGCACGTCCACTGCATACCACCAAAAACCTCATGTGGGTCCTGCACCAGAATGCTGTGTTTCGGCAAGAAGTATTGAGCCCGTGGCCTCCAGCCATGAACAACTCTTCCGTTACTCCGTTGACCCCCAACGCTACAGATGATCCCTACTTGGACCCCTTGGGGGGACACGCTGTCTGGCAGGTAGTCTTCATTGTCATCACCACAGGCGTTGTCTCCTTTGTCACCGTGGTCGGGAACATCCTGGTCCTTCTGGCCTTTAAAGTCAACAGCGACTTGAAGACGGTAAACAACTACTTCCTGCTCAGCCTGGCCTGTGCCGATGTCATCATTGGTGTGGTGTCCATGAACCTCTACACCACATACATCGTGATGGGACGCTGGGCCCTGGGCAGCGTCTCCTGCGACCTCTGGTTGGCACTGGATTATGTAGTTAGCAATGCCTCAGTCATGAACCTCCTTATCATAAGCTTTGACCGCTACTTCTCCATCACACGGCCACTGACTTACAGGGCTAAGAGGACACCCAGGAGGGCTGCCATCATGATCGGCATGGCGTGGTTTGTCTCCTTTGTACTGTGGGCACCCGCCATACTTTTCTGGCAGTACATCGTGGGCGAGAGGACGGTCGCCTCCCACAAGTGCTACATACAATTCTTCTCCCAGCCTATCATCACCTTTGGGACGGCCATCGCTGCCTTCTACCTGCCAGTCACCATCATGATCATACTGTACTGGAGGATTTACCGGGAGACAGAGAACCGAAGCCGGGAGCTGGCCGGGCTGCAGGGCTCTGCGTCGGAAACCATTGTGCGCCCAAAGGCCTTGGGCAGCGTCAGGAGCGTCAGCAGCAGAGGAGTAGCAGGCGAATCGGAGACGAGGCCATCCAGACCGCGGCTGGCACTACCAAAGGGTCCGCGTGTGTGCTGCTTCCCTCGCCGCCTTCGGGCTGGTCCGTCTCTCAGGAGCTACCCAGTGCATCGAAGCAACGGGAGCTGGAATACAGTGGAAGATGCTGCTTCTGCAGACTCACTCTCGTCTTCCTCTGATGGGGACGAGCTCCCGTACGAGATGAAGAGCATCTGCTCTGCTGTCATACGGCTCCCCATGGTGAGCTCGGTGGTGGGGACGCCCTCTGGCTCACGAGGGTCTAACGACACACTCGGGAGGGGGGACACAGAAGGGGAGCCCAATGGTGGGAGGCGAGAGGTGACCAGGAAGGCATCCAAGCCCCAGGTCCCTACCTTGCCATCAACGGCCATCAAGGCGAAGGTGGAGAAGAGTCGTAATGTAAAGAGGAAGAGCAATTCGCTCATTAAGGAGAAGAAGGCAGCGCGGACACTGAGTGCCATCTTGCTGGCTTTTATCTTGACTTGGACTCCATACAATATCATGGTGCTAGTGTCAACGTTTTGCGATGGCTGCGTCCCGCAGGCGCTGTGGGAGTTGGGCTACTGGCTTTGCTATGTCAATAGCACCGTCAACCCCATGTGCTACGCACTCTGCAACCGTTCCTTCAGACGCACCTTCAAGATGCTGCTGCTCTGCCGCTGGGACAGGCGCAAGTGGAGAGCACACAGGCACCCGGCAGCCTTCTTCAGGACCCCATCGCAGTGACCGTAGGTGAAGCGGTGACACAGACAGAAGGGAGCTATGAATCTGTCGCTCCCACTGCAGGGTGCCAATGACAGAACTGCAGGGTGACAGAGAGAAGGGAGCTACAAGCGGGTCCCGTGCAGGGAGACAGGGAGCTATTGACCACTTAGTCTGTCCCTTTCCCCCTGCAGGATGAGTCAGAATATCAGCTGTGGCACATCCAATCTGTTCCAATCACAGCAGGGTGACACCGTGTCAGACAGTTATGGCCAGTCCAGTCTGTCCCCCACACCACAGGGTCACAGTGATAAGTCTGTGCCCTATAGAAAGGAGAACATTGGGGCCGAGAGATGTTCTTATAATGGGGGGATGTTCTTATAATGGGGGTTTGTTCATATCACAGGTTTTTACCCTAGAGGAAGGGGCACGTTGGTAAGGACATATTATAAGGTGGTGTTCTTATAATAATTCCCTTTTACTGCTTCCCAGGTTACAGATTAACCTGGAGAATACAGCTCAAGCTCTGCTCCTTTTATAAGCAAAGCCGAACAGGAGGCGGTGTGGAGACCCTCAGCAAGTACAGCTGAAGGAAAACTAACACTCCTTACACAAAAGGTGGAGAACAGAAAATGGGTACCCCCCTACATATCCACCCATCTGCAACTTCCCGGAGACAATAGGTCATGGGTGCTGTTTTAACCCGCTTCGTACATTTTATGAGAGATGGGGGAGGCTGAATTTTGGGGAGATGGGTTGACTTTTTAAAGGACGTTTTAACCCCTTTGATGCCGGAGAGGGGACCCCGTTATGCCAACCCAAACAAAGACAGGCCAAAGAACATTAGGTTGTTTTTCTACTGTTTACAAAGAGTTGAGGGAGGGCTGTGTATTTATTCTGATTTCCACTAAATAAAAATTGGTAATATGAAGAGATCGAATCTGTTTCATTATGCAAAGATGTGTCTTTCTGAGGCTCTGACATTCACTCGCTCACCCTGCGCTTGTACAGATGTGCATGGCTCTCTCACATTTGTTTTGATATAACATGCACAGCTATCTCTCACCTTGCTCCTGTAACACAAACATGCACAGCTATCCTCCCTTCCCCCTTATCATGCATGGCTAGCTCTCCCTTCAGTGGCTGTAGCCCTTGCTGGGCAAACACAGCCATGGGGATGTGGTGGGAGGGGAGGGGGGGATAGGGGTGTTAGGGAACAGAGTTTTCACACGGGACAGGGGACCGAGTGTTTGCTCACGGATCTGTGCGTGTTTGTGTGTAACCAAGGCCCCAGGGTGGGGATTGCTCTGTGCAAAGGGCGGCTTGCAAAACTAAACACTCACATGCAGGGCTATCTGCCACTGTGCAAGGCTAACTCAACCTCCAGTATCACTGTGTGGGGCCACCGCTCCCGCTGTTCCTGTATTGCCGTGATGTGTGCAGCCATCTCATCCTGTTCCTATATCGTTGTGGGGTGCACGGCTACCTCACCCTGATCCTGTATCGGTTTTGTGAATGCATACCTTGCCCTCATCCTGCTCTTTTAGCACTGTGATGTGCAAGGCCATCTACAGTATTGCTCTGCTCCTGTATCACCGGCGTGCAAAGCTGTCTCCCTGCTCCTGTATTGCTGCAAAGTGCACGGCTATCTCTCAAGTTGTAACCCTATCACACGCATAGTTCTCACTCTCTGCCTCTCTCTCTGACACAGACATCTATCTCTCTAACTCACATTACCTGGCCATCTCTCCTGCTCCTGAGTGCCTGATCCTGACAGCGCTAACAGAGCCTGCATACAGCACGCAGCATCTCGTTACAGGCCTGACAGGAGGTAAAGAAGAGGAAATGTAACTCTCTGTCTCTCTGTGCATCCATCTACTCTATATCACTTTACAAATAGTCAGGGGGAGGAGAAAAGGATAAAAGCAAAGTCCACATGAAACAGGCGAAAGTGGAAGAGAAAGAAGAAAAGATTAAGAAACAAAGACTGTAAATGTTTACAAAGAATCAGTCTATATACCACAACTGTAATGTGTACGCACACGCACACAATGTATATACCTTGCATAAAAATATACACAGCATATGTACACAGTTCATGCATATTTAATGTAGAGACAATGTGTAAAAATCTTTTATTTCTCTACTAGTGTATTAATACAGTAATCGGAAATTAGCATCGTACAATTTCCTGCCGTTCCCATTAACCCTTTCCCTCCCCCTCCCCTTAATACCATAGTGAATTAATGGCAGTGATATGTTTAACCTCTTAAACACACAGCAGATATAAAAACAAAAAGGCAAATATACATCTTTTGAAACCATTTTTGGGAGTTTTTTTTTTTTATATATATATATATAAACACTGGCTGATATTTCCCCCGACTGCGGAAGAATCGCCCCCTCATTCTCACGACGCCAGTACAACTACTTTTTATTTGCACACCTATATGTCCCCTTTCCTTTCGCAGAGTGATTTATTGTAGGAAACATTCCTCTCCTTCCTGTTTTTGAAGCCGAAATCATTCTATAAATACCGACCGCAGGGCCAAGGTGCTCCATAAATGCAGTTTTGGGACAGTACTGCTAAATTGACATTACTGTGCAGCTGACAACAAAACTGCAATTATTACAGAGCACATTTTTTAAAGAAGCAATTACAATAGAGACTGTGTGTGTGTTTTAACTGAAATTGCTCAATTCATTTATTCTACACGTCACAAGATCTCATGGCGCAGTTAAAACTCTGCTAATTGGTTCCTTTTCAATAATATGGCAAAAAAACAAGAACACCCCATGAAAAGGATTAGTATTGTTACTTGCAGATATCTGGCCAGGGAGGGGTTAAGTAACAATCTACAGGGCTCGAGCACGGGAGGGGTTACACATGTGGGGCTCATGATGCTTACTTATATGGGAATCAATGGCCAGGAGTGCAGGGATCACGGGCAGAGTGTGACCCCGGGTGGCTGATTCAAGCACTGCACAGGCAGTCCTATTTCTGGGGACTACGTTCCCTCCCGAGCGTCACTTAACCCCTTCCCGAGCGTCACTTAACCCCTCCCCTGCCAGAGCGTCACCTCTACCAAAGCACTTTGCAGATACGCATCAAGGCTTATACAGATATGATACAGTATCAACTTTGCCCCCCCCCCCCAAACGTTTCCCGTCTTAACCCCTTCAGTCCCGCAGAGCGGCCAGCAAAGCATCCCTCTGCAATCGGTTCATGCCTCGCAACAACTATCCATAGGAAAACTGGCCTGACTATTTCCTTTAGCACAACATTACTCAGAAAAAACCCTGCAACGTCTCATTTGAATCCAGCACTTGACACGTTAGAAGTGTTTACTGTGGACAGGGTTTACATCGGCTAAATAAAAAGACCGGAAATTAAAATACAAATAATGAAGATAGAAGCCGTGAAAATCAACCATGCTGAAAAAGAACAAGGAAGAAGCTGGCACTGGAACAGGAACCGGAGAGGTTTGGGGTTATAAATAGAGGAAAAGAACAGAGGCAAAAATCCCAGGGAAAGGTTCAGTGTTTTAACCCTTCTGGTGCTGTATGGGGAAAAGGCCACATCCACACTGTATAACTTCATTCATTTTTATTTGCGGAATATTTTTACTCAACTCTCCTCCCCCCAATCATCTTGCATGTCCCCCAAACCTTGTTTATTCACCCCCACGGTCACGTCACACACAGTTAGGCAGAAGACGAGGCTTCTGGGTAGCGAGAAGCATGTCACAGCCTCCTATCCCCCCCCTAATTATGTGGATTTCCCAGAGCCCATTCCAACAAACAGCTACATTTTATGACAGATATTTCAGAAGAGATTTGTTGTTTTTTTTTTTTTTTAGCAACACAGGCTATATTTGCAAAGCTGTTCGAAGAAAAGAAAAAAAAAAACAGATCTTACAGGGTCAGTACCTCCACTGTGCACCAACTGCAGTGACATGTTTAAGGGGTCACATCTGGGTGACTTAAAACAACAAAAACTGGCACCTATTTCACATCATTATTCAGTCCCTTTGCAAACATGGTGAAAGGAGGCTTAGGAGGGGTTCGATTTGCTCCGCCTGCTCCTTTTTCTCACTGTATAGACAAAGCTCCCCCCCCCTTATCTTCACTGGCTCACTGATAAGGCCTGGGTGGCTCAAGAGTAAACACTATTTATTTATGTTTAAGCAAAAACTTCCACAGTTTAGAGGCCCTGAAGAAATACAATAAGTAATGAATTTTTCTAGGAAACCAAAAGCAGACAATTGTTTGCTTTTAGCATGGTTAGATTCATTTAAGGAAGCCCATTTGATTGTTAAATTCTTTACAAAAAGTTGTGTTTTTTTTTAGCCGGCTGAGTGAGACTGCAACTTTAACTGGCGATAAAAAAAAAACTGGACCGCGTGTCCGAGTGCTCTCTTCTAAAGGAAACCATAGAATATTTTGCAAGTGTAAAAAGACCTAAAATAGACATTTTCTTGCGCTGCCGCTCACTAATAGGGACTGAGCTGGCTACAGCGATGCTTTAAATCCAGAGATTTTCTACGCATATTATTCTGCCCACTTTCTTGCCATATTAAGTAATATAGATAAACCCTGTATGATTAAATTTTCATTTTGGGATTGCGATCAAGGATCGTAGTGGAAACAAGATATATAAGCCTAGGACACTGCATTTAGTTCTTAATAAAAGCAGACGACACACCCAGATTCAAGATCGTTTTTCCTGTAACTTAATAACTTTGTGGGTTTAATATATTTTTCAAGAGTAATAGATATCAATGAAATAATCCCTCTAAATCCTCCCGAGTAATGGACTTGGTGGTTTCCCTGTGTGCCGCCATGTTCCGCGTCTCTGCGGTTACCTCCCGCGATGTCATGCATGGCTCTGTCTGTGACAGCAGGATGGGGAGTATTTGAAAAGAGCCGGATTTGAACATGACGTTCTCATTTCACTCAAGAGTTTCTTTAGGTAGCAGTAAATAAAAATATCACTGGTGAGCACATTCCCGTGTCTCAGACAGGCCTGCCTTTCCCCATTATCTCTTAGCGACAGTGCTTCCACTGCAGCCAGGGATTCTGAGAAATGAACTCCAAATAAGCACAGTGTCACTTTTTGCTTCAAATCCACTTAAACATGGAGCCCTATAAACTTATGCGTGCCGCATTACACAGCTTTTCAGCACAGCCTGGGTTAAAGAAGCGCAAGATTCAAATAAGAAGAGGCCTTAAAGTGTTAGGCTGCAGCTTGCCTGTGAGCTTAAATACTGTATGTGCTGGGATTATTTCATTTAGTTTTCAATTACATCATTTGATTTTTTGGGGGGATCTTCCCTAATATAAAGAAGAAACTATTAGGCTTATCTTGTTTGCAGCTGCCCAAAGCCAGGGGAGAAAAAATAAAAAAAAAGGGATGGCTGTGGGTGGCTGGAATGCGTTTTATACTGAATGTCTAAGCACGGCTGAAAATCGGATTATTTTGTTTTTTAATTGAATAGTCTAAAATGTACAAATACTCAAGGTTTTGGAACGTTCTTAAGAGAGTTCTACTCTCAATGATTTTAAGCCCCAAAATATTATTTTAAAACTGCGGAGGATTCTGAGGGTGTCGGCTGCCTTTGATATTACAGATCACCCTGCTGTGGCTAATTGCACACGCACAAATACTTCACCCAACACACACAGCTCCGAGGCAAATACACAGCACAGTAACCCGGGGCCTGAAACACACTGCTGACCTATACATAATATTGTATGTGTATTAAGCAAAATGTCCTTATTCATTGTATTTGATCTCCAGTGCCGGTTTCTCAACAGTCTATAATGGCTGATTTTCTCTCTGTCTATTTTCATTAAACATGCAGAGTTGGTTTTAAGGACAATTACTCTACCGTACGGTTTGCAGTGCTGCCTTTCTCCTGGTCTTACATGCAAAATGATATCTATATAATATTTATACACTCGCTTGCACACACATACGTGTGTACAGTATGTATATTAATTTCATACACCAACATCTAATTCCCATGTGTGCGCGCATCCTGTTTTTCTCTCCCCACTCATGGGTTATACACCCACACACTGCTCTTTCTGAGAACTTTCTAGGGAAATTAGTGGATTTTAGAAATGTAATATTTTTGCCAAAGTATGTACTGTGCTGCACATGTATATAAAAACAAAGGGATAGAGGATAAGCAAACCAAAAATGTGGCCGAAATGCAATAAAATACATTTTTGGGGGCAAATGTTTGGTGTCTATCCCTGATATTTTTGTACAGTATCTTCTAGGTACGCTGATAGTAGCACCCTCATCTATACCAGGTAAGTGTGCCCCATAGATACATACGCTGATCAGTTTACCACAGACCCCTCTGTCATTGAAGAACTTCCATTTTAAAGAAAGCACTGAGCCCCCTAACCCCGTCACATTTTTAGTGGCGATCTCATAAGATATCAGCAGATGTGGCCCCTGAAATGGGAGTATCAAACACCACGGCGTGTCCCTTATCCACAGCTTTTGTTAGGGGCCGACACCTTAGGCCTGTAATATAGAGCGCACTGTTGTGCGGCCTAGCGCTGTAACGTCATAGCCACGCCTCTAGCCACGTGCGTCACCGCTTCCCCTGTACAAACACTGTGCGCGCTCCCGCACCAGCGCGCACTATATTACAAGCCTTAGAGGGGACATCGATGCTATGACCCAGGCTGGACCTTAAAAAGTGCACAGTGGGGGGCCAGGGAAAGAGTTTGTACAAGGAAGTGATGGGGACAATGAAAGTAGCTTTACACAAATGTATGTGTGTACATACACATAATATATACACACACAAATTTGTGTTATATAGATATATACTACACGCACGCACATACATACGCATATGCATATATACATATATACATACACACCCGTTTATTCGTGGACAGCTATAAGTGGGACCGCACCATTAAAACCCCCCGTTCCATTTGATGAGGGGTCCACCCCCTGCTCCTGAGGCTACCGAGGGTCGTGGTGGGATCAGAGTGTCCTCCCTCCAGACCTCACCCCTGTGCTGACTGCAAGGACCCGTCAGGAATTCTGGTTCTGGTAAATTGAGGCTTTGTCCTTCAGAAGATCCAGGCACAAGTGACAACTCCAACTTCCTATATGGGGGAGGGGAGAATAGGGAGAGGCGTGTGAGAATAAGGAGAGGCGTGTGAGAATAAGGAGAGGCGTGTGAGAATAAGGAGAGACGGGTGAGAATAAGGAGAGACGGGTGAGAATAAGGAGAGGCGTGTGAGAATAAGGAGAGGCGTGTGAGAATAAGGAGAGGCGTGTGAGAATAAGGAGAGACGGGTGAGAATAAGGAAAAAGACTGACAGAAGGAGGGGGCGTGACATGCACCCAGGCACGGTGGGGGGGGGGGGGGGGGGGGGGGGCGGGACGACACGCACCCAGGCACGGTGGGGGGGGGGGGGGGGGGGCGGGACGACACGTGCCCAGGCACGGTGGGGGGGGGGGGGGGGGGGCGGGACGACACGCACCCAGGCACGGTGGGGGGGGGGGGGGGGGGGCGGGATGACACGTCCCCAGGCACGGTGGTGGGAGGGGTGGACGACACGCCCCCAGGCACAGGGGAGTGAGGGGGGGACACACGCCCCCAGGCACAGGGGAGGGAGGGGGGGACGACACGCCCCCAGGCACAGGGGGAGGGAGGGGACGACGACGTGCCCCCAGGCACAGGGGAGGGGAGTGGGGGACGACACGCCCCCAGGCACAGGGGAGGGAGGGGGAGACGACACGCCCCCTGGCACAGGGAAGGGAGGGGACGACGACACGCCCCCAGGCACAGGGGAGGGAGGGGGGGACGACACGCCCCCAGGCACAGGGGGAGAGAGGGGGGACGACACGCCCCCAGGCACAGGGGAGGGAGGGGGGACGACACGCCCCCAGGCACAGGGGAGGGAGGGGGGACAACACGCCCCCAGGCACAGGGGAGGGGGGATGACAACACGCCCCCAGGCACAGGGGTGGGAGGGGGGGGATGACAACACGCCCCCAAGCACAGGGGTGGGAGGGGGGGGATGACAACACGCCCCCAGGCACAGGGGGTGGGAGGGGGGGATGACAACACGCCCCCAGGCACAGGGGTGGGAGTGGGGGGATGACAACACGCCCCCAGGCACAGGGGTGGGAGGGGGGGGGATGACAACACGCCCCCAGGCACAGGGGTGGGAGGGGGGGGGGATGACAACACGCCCCCAGGCACAGGGGTGGGAGGGGGGGGGATGACAACACGCCCCCAGGCACAGGGGTGGGAGGGGGGGATGACAACACGCCCCCAGGGCACAGGGGTGGAGGAGGGGGGGGGATGACAACACGCCCCCAGGCGTGTGAGAATAAGGAGAGGCGTGTGAGAATAAGGAGAGGCGTGTGAGAATAAGGAGAGGCGTGTGAGAATAAGGAGAGACGGGTGAGAATAAGGAAAAAGACTGACAGAAGGAGGGGGGGCGAGACATGCACCCAGGCACGGTGGGTCGGGGGCGGGGGGGCGGGACAACACGCACCCAGGCACGGTGGGGGGCGGGGGGGGCGGGACGCACGCACCCAGGCACGGTGGGGGGGGGGGGGGCGGGACGGACACTTCCCCAGGCACTGTGGTGGGAGGGGTGGACGACACGCCCCCAGGCACAGGGGAGGGAGGGGGGGGACGCGCCCCCAGGCACAGGGGAGGGAGGGGGGGGACGACGCGCCCCCAGGCACAGGGGAGTGAGGGGGGGGGGATGCGCCCCCAGGCACAGGGGAGGGAAGGGGGGACGACACGCCCCCAGGCACAGGGGAGGGGAGGGGGGGGACGACGCGCCCCCAGGCACAGGGAGGGAGGGGGGGACGACACCCCCCAGGCACAGGGGAGGGAGGGGGGGACGACACCCCCCAGGCACAGGGAAGGGAGGGGGGGACGACACGCCCCCAGGCACAGGGGAGGGAGGGGGGGACGACACGCCCCCAGGCACAGGGGAGGGAGGGGGGGACGACACGCCCCCAGGCACAGGGGAGGGGAGGGGGGGGACGACACGCCCCAAGGCACAGGGGAGGGAGGGGACGACGACACGCCCCCAGGCACAGGGGAGGGAGGGGACGACGACACGCCCCCAGGCACAGGGGAGGGAGGGGGGACAACACGCCCCCAGGCACAGGGGAGGGAGGGGGGATGACACGCCCCCAGGCACAGGGGAGGGAGGGGGGATGACAACACGCCCCCAGGCACAGGGGTGGGAGGGGGGGGGGGGATGACAACACGCCCCCAGGCACAGGGGTGGGAGGGGACGACACGCCCCCAGGCACAGGGGAGGGAGGGGGGGACAACACGCCCCCAGGCACAGGGGAGGGGAGGGGGGATGACAACACGCCCCCAGGCACAGGGGTGGGAGGGGGGGGATGACAACACGCCCCCAGGCACAGGGGTGGGAGGGGGGGGATGACAACACGCCCCCAGGCACAGGGGTGGGAGGGGGGGGATGACAACACGCCCCCCAGGGCACAGGGGTGGGAGGGGGGGGATGACAACACGCCCCCAGGCACAGGGGTGGGAGTGGGGGGATGACAACACGCCCCCCAGGCACATGGGAGGGAGTGGGGGACGACAACATGCCCCCCAGGCCCCGGGGAGGGAGGAGGGGGATGACGACATGCCCCATGCACGGGGGAGAGAAACGCCCCCAGGCAGGTGATGGGGAGGAAGCACCGGTGCCTCATTACTCACCCTCCGGGGGGCTCAGCCATAGGGGGGGAGAGGCAGTACATGTGATAGCCACGGTCACAGTCATCACAGAACAGCAGCTGATCCTACAAGGAGAACAGATAGGGAGCTAAGCACACCTCTGGGAGTGGTACACAAGGGACACATTGACTAGCCCCCAACCCAGGTCCCCTCTAGGGGGGTGGACACCGAGACACACCGCCCAGCCACTCTCTGAAAGTGTGGGCACAGCCTGGTACCACTAGGGTTAGCACAGGGACACAAAGCCTGGCACCTCTACGGTTAGCACAGGGACACACAGCCTGGCACCACAAGGGTTAGCACAGGGACACACAGCCTGGCACCACTAGGGTTAGCACAGGGACACACAGCCTGGCACCACTAGGGTTAGCACAGGGACACACAGCCTGGCACCACTAGGGTTAGCACAGGGACACACAGCCTGGCACCACTAGGGTTAGCACAGGGACACACAGCCTGGCACCACTAGGGTTAGCACAGGGACACACAGCCTGGCACCTTTCGGGCTGGGCACATTGAAGAGTAGATGGACACCTCTAGGACTGGCGAGGCGCAGGTATACCTCCGGGTTACTCACGTCATTCTCAGAGGTCCCACAGATGTTGCAGCACTTGCACTCGATACACTGCCAGCGGTAAGTCTTTACCGCGGCCATCATCACCGGCGTGAACTGCAGACAGGAGGGGTGTCCTGTGAGTGGGCAGAAGAGAGAGACCGTGCGACGGAGTTCACAATTATGTTTGTAAATGATATGTTTGCATCATCGATATATACATACACACACGTATGCATTTCCACACATGTACATATATACACGTGTGAATAGATGTATGGAAGTACAACCCCCAACCCTCTCCCTCCCACCTACCCGAGCCCCGCAGTCTGAGACCCTCACATTGGTGGGTGATCAGTACGTCACGCGTCCCACATACCCGAGCGGCCGCAGTCTGAACAGGACACCAGCTCCTCTGGCTGGCTGGTTTTCTTGTTGATCTTGGAGTCTCCAAGGCAGAAGTCGCAGTAATTGTTGGGTAGGGCAAGACCGTCCGGGCCCTTCTTGGCTGGGGAGGAGGGAAGGGGGATAGGGGGGGAAGGGGGAAAAGAGGTTATGGAAAGGAAGAGAGACAGGGGGCGGGCTCGGAGAGGCGGGGGAGAGAGAAGAAACCGGTAGAAAAAGAAAGAGAACAGAAGAACGAGGAAAGAGAGAAGCACAAGGTGACCGGAATGAAGAGGTCGGTGCTGCTGCAGCGGGGAGGTGGTGGAGGGGGAGAGGAGGTAGTACAGTGGGAGGGGAGGTAGTACAGGGGGAGAGGAGGTGGTGGAGGGGGAGAGGAGGTAGTACAGTGGGAGGGGAGGTAGTACAGGGGGAGAGGAGGTGGTGGAGGGGGGAGAGGAGGTAGTACAGTGGGAGGGGAGGTAGTACAGGGGGTGGGGAGGCGCTGGTGACACTGTCTCCTTACATTTCTGCTCCTCTGGTCTCTGCATGATGGGGGTGGGAGGTTGGGAATCCTCCTTCTCTTCTGCGCCTGGGCCCTCCTCCTCGGCGAGGTGAGAGTGCGCATAGTGATAGCTCAGGCCAGGCCTGTTCTTGTAGCGTTTGCCGCAGACTGAGGGAGAGAAGGGCATGGGAGAGCAGGAATGTGAGGGTTGGGGGGCAATGGGGTGGAGGGGGAGAGATCAGGGAATGTGGTGTGGGGGAAATGTGGTGGTGGGGGGCACAGAGAATGGTGAGAGCGGGACGGAGAGAGCGGGACGGAGAGAGGGCGGAGGGAGGAGAGGAGAGAGGGAGAGAGGGCGGAGAGGGAGAGAGGGCGGGAGGGAGAGAGGGCGGGAGGGAGAGAGGGCGGGAGGGAGAGAGGGCGGGAGGGAGAGAGGGCGGGAGGGAGAGAGGGCGGGAGGGGAGAGAGGGGCGGGGAGGGAGAGAAGGGCGGGGAGAGGGGGAGAGAGGAGGGGCGGGGAGGGAGAGAGGGCGGGAGGGAAGAGAGGGCGGGAGGGAGAGAGGGCGGGAGGGAGAGCGGCGGGAGGGAGAGAGCGCGGGAGGGAGAGAGCCGGACGGTGCGCAGGGGGGGAG
>NC_134496.1:18958118-18983384 GCF_040206685.1 Ascaphus truei | reverse complement strand
TGCAGGGGGGGGGGTGGAGAGAGCCGGACGGTGCGCAGGAGGGGTGGAGAGAGCCGAACGGTGCGCGCGGGGAGGGGAGAGAGAGCCGGACGGTGCGCAGGGGGGGGGGGAGAGAGCCGGACAGTGCGCGGGGGGGGGGGAGAGAGAGCCGGACGGTGCGCGGGGGGGGGATGGAGGGGGAGAGAGCCGGACGGTGCGCGGGGGGGGGGGAGGAGATGAGAGCGGGAAGGTGCGGGGGGGAGGAGATGAGAGCGGGAAGGTGCGGGGGGGGGGGGAGCGGGAAGGTGCGGGGGGGGGGGGGCGGGAAGGTGCGCGGGGGGGAGGGAGAGCGGGAAGGTGCACGGGGGGGGGGGAGGGAGAGCGGGAAGGTGCCCGGGGGGGGGGGAGGGAGAGCGGGAAGGTGCCCGGGGGGGGGAGGGAGGAGAGAGCGGAAGGTGCGCGGGGGGGGGAGAGAGCGGGAAGGTGCGCGGGGGGGGGGGGGGAGAGAGCGGGAAGGTGCGCGGGGGGGGGGGGGGGAGAGCGGGAAGGTGCGCGGGCGGGGGGAGAGAGCACGGGAAGGGAGCAAGAATATGAGATGGGGGAGTGCAGGAATATGAGGTGGAAAGAGCGAGAATATGAGGGAGGGGAGGGGAAAGAGCGAGAATATGAGGGGGGGAGGGGAAAGAGCGAGAATATGAGGGAGGGGGAGGGGAAAGAGCGAGAATATGAGGGGGGGAGGGGAAAGAGCGAGAATATGAGGGGGGGGGAAGGGAAAGAGCGAGAATATGAGGGGGGGGAAAGAGCGAGAATATGAGGGGGGGGAGGGAAAGAGCGAGAATATGAGGGGGGGGGGGAGGGGAAAGAGCGAGAATATGAGGGGAGGGGAGAGAGGAGGCAGGAGAGGGAAGGTGAGCTGGAAAGTTTATATAATCCTCTGTACATCTCCGGCTCTAGAAGGAATAACAAAGCAAAACACAAAGCAAAGCCCGGGGGGAAGTTGTGGGGGGGCGTGGGGGGGGGGGGGTTGGTAGCAGCGTGCATCACTTTACAGGCTGTTAGCTTTTTGGGCCCAGTTGCACCCCTTTATATCTACTTAGCAGCAATGGCACTTGGAAAAAGGCGCACAAGCAATGCGTCCCTCTATACCACCATATATATATATATAATGTGTGCCTGCCATTTGTAATCATCACCATTTCAAGGGATGTCTAACTCCTGAAACAAATTTCGAGACTCCCTAAACTGAAGTGCGGCGGGTTTTGACTCCTTTAGCTCCTCGCTATTGAGCGGGACCTCGCAGAAGCAATGTGTCACCCCCTCTACGCCAAGCGGTTTTCCCCGGGGCAACCCCCTCTACGCTAAGCGGTTTCCCCGGGCAACCCCTCTACGCCAAGTGGTTTCCCCCGGGCAACCCCTCTACGCCAAACGGTTTTCTCCGGGCAACCCCTCTACGCCAAGTGGTTTCCCCCGGCCATCCTCTCTGCGCCAAACGTTTTCCCCGGCCATCCTCTCTGCGCCAAACGTTTTCCCCGGCCACCTCCTCTGCGCCAAACATTTTCCACGGCCACCCCCTCTGCGCCAAACGTTTTCCCCGGCCCACCCCCTCTGCGCCAAACGTTTTCCCCCCGGCCACCCCCTCTGTGCCAAACATTTTCCACGGCCACCCCCTCTGCGCCAAACGGTTTTCCCCCGGCCACCCCCTCTGCGCCAAACGGTTTCCCCGGCCACCCCCTCTGCACCAAACGTTTTCCCCCGGCCACCCCCTCCTGCGCCAAACGTTTTACCCGGCCACCCCCCTCCAGCGCCAAACATTTTACCCGGCCACCCCCTCCTGCGCCAAACGTATTTACCCGGCCACCCCCCCTCCTGCGCCAAACATTTTCCACGGCCACCCCCCTCTGCGCCAAAGGGTTTCCCCCGGCCACCCCCTCCTGCGCCAAACGTTTTACCCGGCCACCCCCCTCCTGCGCCAAACGTTTTACCCCGGCCACCCCCTCCTGCGCCAAACGGTTTCCCCCGGCCATCCCCTCTGCGCCAAACATTTTCCCACGGCCACCCCCTCCTGCGCCAAACTGTTTCCCCCGGTCACCCCCCTCTGCGCCAAACGGTTTCCCCGGCCACCCCCTCTGCGCCAAACATTTTCCACGGCCACCCCCTCTGCGCCAAACGGTTTCCCCGGCCACCCCCTCTGCGCCAAACGTTTTCCCCGGCCACCCCCTCCTGCGCCAAACTTTTTACCCGGCCACCCCCTCCTGCGCCAAACATTTTACCCGGCCACCCCCTCCTGCGCCAAACGTTTTACCCGGCCACCCCCTCCTGCGCCAAACATTTTCCACGGCCACCCCTCTGCGCCAAACGGTTTCCCCGGCCACCCCCTCCTGCGCCAAACATTTTCCACGGCCACCCCCCTCCTGCGCCAAACGTTTTACCCGGCCACCCCCTCTGCGCCAAACGTTTTCCCCGGCCACCCCCTCCTGCGCCAAACTTTTTACCCGGCCACCCCCTCCTGCGCCAAACATTTTACCCGGCCACCCCCTCCTGCGCCAAACGTTTTACCCGGCCACCCCCTCCTGCGCCAAACATTTTCCACGGCCACCCCCTCTGCGCCCAAACGGTTTCCCCCGGCCACCCCCTCCTGCGCCAAACATTTTCCACGGCCACCCCCCTCCTGCGCCAAACGTTTTACCCGGCCACCCCCTCCTGCGCCAAACGGTTTTCCCCGGCCACCCCCTCCTGCGCCAAACATTTCCACAGCCACCCCCTCCTGCGCCAAACATTTTCCCCGGCCACCCCCTCTGCGCCAAACATTTTCCACGGCCACCCCCTCTGCGCCAAACGGTTTACCCCGGCCACCCCCTCCTGCGCCAAACGTTTTACCCGGCCACCCTCTCCTGCGCCAAAACGTTTTAACCCGCCACCCCCTCCTGCGCCAAACGTTTTACCCGGCCACCCCCCTCCTGCGCCAAACGTTTTACCCGGCCACCCCCTCCTGCGCCAAACGTTTTACCCGGCCACCCCCTCCTGCGCCAAACGTTTTACCCGGCCACCCCCTCCTGCGCCAAACGTTTTACCCCGGCCACCCCCCTCCTGCGCCAAAACGTTTTACCCGGCCACCCCCTCCTGCGCCAAACGTTTTACCCGGCCACCCCCTCCTGCGCCAAACGTTTTCCCCGGCCACCCCCTCCTGCGCCAAACGTTTTACCCGGCCACCCCCTCCTGCGCCAAACGTTTTCCCCTGCCACCCCCTCCTGCGCCAAAAGTTTCCCCCGGCCACCCCCTCCTGCGCCAAACGTTTTCCCCTGCCACCCCCTCTGCGCCAAACGTTTTACCCGGCCACCCCCATACAGAATCCCCGTTACAAAGAAAATCTCTCTACAGAACAGCCATAAGCATTTGTTGGAGACAACTAGATTGATTATTTTCTGCGAATCTTAATGGGATTTCCACTTCATAACGAAAATAATTAAAAATATCTGAAACCAAGCGGGGAAGAAATGAGAAAAATATCAGAGTGAAATTAGGAGGAGGATCAGATATTCACAAATCACATTTCTGAATAGATATTGCTTCAGGCTGGCTACACCCCAAATAATACAACCGCTAATCCGACTGTGTTGCAGGTCAGGTAATAACGGTTTTTAATATATCAAGATGGGCTAAATAGCAATAAAATCCTCCTTGGTAATGGATTTCATGATGTTCCTCTGTGTGCTACCATGCTCAGTGGCCACCTCCTGCAATGCCACTGATGACCAAGTGTATTTAGCAGGGATGTACCCCCAGTGTTAGAAGCATCTCTGCTGCTAGATCATTTACTTCCATCGTATCTTCCCATCAAGAGAAATGTGTATTATTTGTCCCTCAGGAATGTGTATACCTGCAGATTTCCTTCATAATGTTGTTAAGGGAACTTTGTTACTGGCTGATGCCAATTTTGTATTTTACTAAATGCGCAAAGCATTATGCTTCATTCAATTAACCCTTTGGTGCACTTTGACATATTTCACCAAGTCTAGTCCATAGGAGTTAGATATTGTAGTCACTTAGCGTAGGTACCGGCTATGTTGGAGGTTACCTTGACAAAGTTAGCCGGCTCGAATCATGTTTTGATCAAAAGATGCAACTAAATGACTCCTTTGTTATTAGACGTCGGTTTTAATTGAGAAATGTTGCGCTGGAATTGTATTTTAGTTTTCCATGTTATATGGGGAGAGGTGAAAGTTCTGTGACTTACACTGATGTAAAATAGTAAATAACCAGATAAGCTAAACACAGAACGCTGGATTTAAAAAAAAAAAAAAAAAAGTAAAGTTATAATGATCAAGAAGAAATAAGATACGGCACATCAAATATCTCAATGTATAAAATAGAAGAAGTGTTCAGTGGCGGAGCTAGGCCCCGCTAAGGTTGGGCGACATACCAATACAGCAAAATATTGTGTAATCTCCCGGTGTGCCGATATTTATTTAATAAAATATTTTACCAGGAAGTAATACATTGAGAGATTACACGTTATCACGATATTACGGGATGTCGGTGCAGTGAGTAGCTTTGAAGCTGCTGCTGTTCTGTCTCCCCCTACCCCCGAATCGCCCTCCCAGCTTCTGAATGATGACTCAGAGGGAGGGGGAGCAGCATGGGGAGAGAGCATGTGAGAACAGAGGCAGCTGTGAAAGGTAGGAACCTCTCACTTTCCTTTTGTTAACCCCTCCATCCCCCTGCCACTTAACATCTTCCTCTCTCCCCCCTGGGACCCTTAACCTCTCCCCACCCTGGGGCATTTAACCTCTTCCACACCCATGGATGTTGCTTTTATTTTTTTTAAGTCATTAAAAAAACTTTCAATTGACTTTACTGATTTTTCCAATTTTTGGTGTGCTTGACACTTGTTTTTTGGGCTATTGGTAAAGCCAGAGGTAGGCAGGTTTATGCCTTTACATTTACCGGTGTGAGCTCTTTTTCTTTGGAGTAAACATAATATTAATGTCTAATGGCACAGGAAGTTCCTCCTTCAAAAGGGACGTCACTCAAGTGGCAACATACGGACTTCCTGTTGCGCTAACGTTTAGAACATTAATATACTTTATAATAATAAAAAGAAGGGTAATGAATCATTTTTAGGGTGTAGCCTGCCTTTTAAGAGGATAGCAAAAATCAGCTGGGGATTCTGCGTCTCTGCGGCGGAAATTGGAAGGTGAAGGATTTTGCGGGAGAAGTAGGAGGAACGGAACACGCAGAGCGGGAGATGAGATGTAAAGTTATAAATCAGGGACGTCACGTTTACCAAAGATAACTTTGTTCTGCATAATTCGTGTGTGTGCTCATGTTCCCTCCTGCACAAATCTTTTGTATTGGCACGGGAGGTCATCAGAGGTCATCTCAAATGTTCACCATTTTATTGATGCAGTGAGACCCTGATTTATAGTTAAAGATGCAGTACCCCCCCCCCCCAAAAAAAACAACATTATCTTGAAGGTGCCCTTTAAACCAAATGAATAACCTTATTTTGATTTAATTTTCCTAGCTGTTTTTGTTATTTACGAGTGCCCACAATCTTGCAGATTATTCCTGCAGGCGGCACAGAGCTGTTTTCCAGGCAGATTCCAGACGCCCATTTTACAGAAGCGGTCTTATCTGGAGATCCTCTGATAAGACTCTTTGAAGTAGAATCATGTCACTAATTGAGGAAAGGCCAAGCAGCCGTTTTAATTTAGGTTGAGATTTTTATTTCTTAGGACTAAAATGATTGATAAATCTACAGGAATTCAAATAAATAACTAGAAGTGAAACCGCTATGATAAAGGGGGAGCTCCACCTTTAACTGGGTCAGTGGCACCTCCCTCATTCGATAAGTGGGTGTCCACATTCCTTTGTACAGGAGACACCCTCTTATCACATAAGGGGTTAACACGATGACCCTTTTAACAGGATGAATGAGGAGCCAATGTGCTAGAAACGGGGGGGGGGGGGGGGAGGGCAAATTTACAAGGCGGGGAGGGTGATGAGTTTATGGGCACAGGGTGATAATTCTAGGGTGGGGGTTGGCGAGGGTGAGAAAAAAAAGGAGACATAGCAAGCCAAGCTGCAGTGCCAGGGAAGGCGGCAAAGAGGGGAAGATGCCAATCTAGCAGCACAAGCAAGCTGGTTCAACTACCTCTTTCGGAGAATTTCGAAGTTTGCTTTAGTTTGTAACTGTCTGAAACAAGGAGAGAGAAAGAGAGAGCGAAAGAGAGAGAAAGAGAAAGAAAGAGAAAGAGAGAGAAAGAGAGAGAAAGAGAAAGAGAGAGAGAAAGAGAGAAAGAGAGAGAAAGAAAGAGAGAGAGAGAGAGAGAGAGAGAGAGAGAGAGAGAGAGAGAGAGAGAGAGAGAGAGAGAGAGAGAGAGAGAGAGAGAGAGAGAGAGAGAGAGAGAGAAAGAGAGAGAGAAAGAGAGATTGAAGGTGAGTAGATTACCCACAAGTACGGAGCAGAGGAGAGCAGGTGAAGCAAAGGGTTTCCCTCTGTAAGGGACCCCCTCAAGTTCTACTGTAGGGGATTATGCTTTGCCTATGGAGTAACAGGCGAAAGAGGAGCACATCAATGGTAGCTGCTTTGCCTTTGAAGTGGGAGACATCATCAGGAGCCCGCTAGAGACGGCCATCTCCACAAGCTTCAGGCAGCCCCCCCAAAAAGAGAATGTAAGCTCTTTATGCAGATTCACTCTTTAAATCAAAACGCACAGGACATATAGCACCTGACAGTGCATATGTATATTTGTACATTTAGGCACGCACGCACATATTTGTACACAAGCATTTGCACACACACATTTATATATTCACACATCATTGAAAAAGAGAAGGCTAAAATGGAAGAAACGTATGTAAGTGAGCATGCTCCCAAGTGGGGCCACACGGCAAGATTAGGCACAAAGTAAGGGAAGAATGGAAGGCAGCAACCTGCTAAAGTGTCACGAGGTCAGGACTCCTGCACGGAGCGGATCACACATCCAAGTTTCATGCAGATATTATGCCATTTATTTGTCGGACCATGCAGAGTTACAATGTATTCAGGCCCCTACTAGCCTTTGATCAGACACACGCACAAAGAGACGCGTGCAGAGAGAGAAAGACGCGCGCAGAGAGACAGACAGACAAACGCAGAGAGACAGACAAACAAACGCAGAGAGACAGACAAACGTGCGTAGAGAGAGACAGACAAATGCCAGAGAGACAGACATGCAAAGGCAGAGAGCTATTTGCGTATACAAAAAGGTATATTCGTGTGCATGCTTAAGCACACACACTTTTGTATACTCAAGCATACAAATGTACGTACCAAGTTGTACACTCAAGCATACACACACCCTTTCTATACACATACATACTGTATAGACGTTATACAAATATTAACGATACTTTTGCATACATAGAGCTAAACACATGACTGTATAAATATATATATTAATGTAAAATATACAACTATCCGGAATGAACATTCTACAATATAAAGCTCTGCAGAATAACTCCTGTGCCTGCAGTGATGTGGTTGTTACAGGGGAGACCGGTAGAGTGATAGACTAATTAGTAGTGAGTAGACGGTTCTCCATCAGGGGATAGTAAGGGGCAACGTGTGCTGGCTGTGAGCTTCTCAGGGCAGGGAGTGAGTGTGTGTAAGGTCAGTGTAAAAAGTCAGTAATAAGCAGAGAAGTCCGACTCACTGTCACAGGCGTACGGCTTATCTCTGTCATCCAGAGCGGCCGCATCCAGCTTCTTCCTGGCGCTGCCCATCCCTTTGCCCTGGAAACGGAGGAAAGAGAGCAATTAAAAACATGAACAGGAGCATCGGGTGCGAGGGGAAACTGGACTTTTTAAATGCAGCCTAGACCCCAATTCAAGGAAAGCTGCAATCTGTGTACATGTCGGGTAACAACCGTGTTTAATATATCGAGAAAGGATGAGATATCAATCACCCCAAGTAATGGACTCCACGGTCTCCCTCTGTTCTGCGTCTCCCACGCTATCCCCTCCTGTGATATCATTTATGGCTCTGCCTGTGCAGGGACCATTGGGTTGTAGCAGGAAGAGGACGTTTGAGGAGGATTGTAATAGGAAGGACTTATTCCACACGGAGTCTCCTTAGCAGGGATGTATCCCAAGCGTTAGAAGTATCTCTGCTGCTAGATCATTTACTTTCATTTCATCTTCCTGTTATGTGGGAAGCGATGACAGTCCTGGGACATTAAATGGATGTATAGGACACTTATAATGAACTTATGAAGACTTCACATTCCACTTACTTTTTATTACTTTTATAACTTCAATAAGCTTTAAAAATATATATATTTATATGTTTCTATTAAAGAACAAGAAAATTGCTTAGTTTGTAGGATGTAACCGACTAACAGAAGTCTTTTTAGTCCTGTTTGCCTTAGCTGCTGATGTCACCAAAAGTAGTGATGGACAGAAACAAGCCATTTTGATTTGCTAACGTCACTTCCTTAGAGATGAGATGAAGCGGGAGTTGCGTATAGGAGGGAGCCATTTTGAATTGCTGACCACTTCCTGATAGAATAAGCAGGTGTAATTCGCAGGACAGCGTTGAAGCGCTAGTGTCGCTCTCTGATACAGCTGCAGTGATTGGAGTCACTTCCTGCCCCTTGAACACAAGACAAACCACACCGGTTGTAACTTGCTTTATAAATTTTGCCATTTGTACGTAATTAGGGTGAGTTTAGTAAAAGGAAACTATTTTCCGGACCATTTGAATGAAGCAGGCAGTTAGGCGATAACCCTGAGGTCTGCCCTAAGCTCGAGGCAATAGGATGTTAGGTTACTTTTGTACAACAAGGTATTGCGGCTCCCTTCCTCACCTTGGCTTTGCCCTTCCCGCGCCTTTTTGGGGTGTCCTCCTCGTAATCTTCGTCGTCCAGGTCATCCAGGAAATCGTCAGGCTCAAGAATGCGCTAGGTGAAAAAAAAAAAAAAAGGATGGTTAAGACAGCGGGTGTCACGTGTCTGAAGTCAGCTGCTAACAAGGGGATTTGGAGCCTGAAATAAAGCAGGGTTAGCACATTTATATCCATATAACTACATATATCTCTCTCTCTCTCTACACACACATACACACGTCGTGTAGGTGGACACTCACAGAGACAAAACAATAGACGCCTGTGGGACACGCCGAGGAAATTGGAAGATGATATAAGGGACAGACGGCTCTCCAAGGGACAGAAACAATATAAAGAAAAGTTTATTGAAGCGGATCAATGTTCGTTCAATTTTAGGTGTGGTCCCAAACAGCGATTTGCTTCAATAAACTCATCCTCATTATTTTTTAAGTGTATGTATGTACAGTATGTATGTAGTGTGTACGGTACGTACGGTGCGCGTGCGCAGGTTGTTCAGTGTACGTACGTACGTTCAGTGTGTATGCACCTCCTTGATGAAGGGGCCCCAAGATGGGCCCGAAACGTTGGAAAGCTATGGATTGAATCCCCTTTATTCCCATCTTCCTGCAGTGCGGTCTCGCATGTATGTACAGTATGCATGTACGTCCATCCAGTATGTATGCACCTCCCTGATGAAGGGGCCCTGGGATGGCCCCTGAAACGTTGGACACCTATGGATTAAATCCCCTTTATTCTCATCTTCCTGCAGTGCGGTCTCCCCTGGTCATTTCATTATGGTGAAGTTTGTGTGTAATATTAATATAATAATATATAATATATAGTAATATATATATATATATATATATTACTGAACTCATTTGCATTTGATTACACAGTGGAAACACTGTACGACAAGAGATAATGGGGAAGGGCGGGGGTTGCAGATCCGCCTGAGACATGCAAATGTGTTCACATGTGGGATTTGTTGTCTCCATATAGATATACTGCATATACACAGCCCTATGCTCACACAAACTATAAAGCTAGAGGTATGGTTGTGGGTATAATTATATATATCTTGATATGGTTGTGTATCCGTGTACACACACACACACACACACACACACACCTTCCAGCCATTTCCTCATATATTTTTCACTGCAGTGCACTACCTGTGAGATTTAGCTCGTCCCCTCTGGGCTGGATTGAACACAAACTTGAAGCGGTAGGAATAATAGGATTTCCTTCCCCTTGACTCACCAGTGCAATTCCCCTTCCCGTGTCCTAAATACGAAGATTGCCTGTTTTCTCTAAAACCGCCTGTTCTCTTGAGATACGTTTTCAGACAACAGACAAGATCCAACATATTAAGTTAATCTTCTTTTGCATTAGATCGGACACAAGGATGGTAGAACGATTTCTTGATTTAAATTAAAGGTTTGCCTCAGCACTGCCTTGTCCTCATGAAATGCCATATACAGTTAGTTCTCTTATAGACAGCCTGTAATTCGTCAATTCTTTTGGCGGATGTGACCGCCACTGGGGGAATTTTCTGCAACGCTTTCAAAAATAAAAAGACAAAAAAAATGGAATGGTCAAGGGATGCCAATCTTTGGAGAACCAGGCTCTTCTTGGCCAGAAAGAAATTATTGCAAATCAAGATGGTGTTGCTTTTCCACAATTTATTTATTTTAAATATCGGAATCAATGGAAAAGTAGGAACGATGTAAACAAACTGGAAGTCCCACAGCAGCGTCGTGGCATCCAGCTGAAATGGTTGATCCTCTCGGAATCTCACGCAAAAAAACTTGTGTTCTGATGCTTTCTGGTAACCATTAGGGCTACACTGGGCTGGTAAATCTGCGCTATTTGTTGGAAAATTAGAGGATTTAACTCCCATCCCGCTTGATAAAATCTTCCGCCTGATCATTGAAAGCTCCTGGATGTGGATTGCTGAAATACAGCTTACATCATATTGAGAATTTTTAAAGCGGCGTGAAGAGTTCGGCTTCTTGTGCCTCCGTTTGTTTAAATAAAAGCTACAACCGCAGCGTCATCTGACCGGATTCTCAAATTCACTCCATGAAATTGATGTTGAAAAGCTACGATCGCAATGCAAAGTGCTTTCATTTCTATCACATTGGAGGACATGCTCCCGGTTGCCGACCAGCTGCCTTGCGCTTGCAGGTAACGAGGTGCACCCCCATCCTCTTTTGCTTGCATCTGTAGTCAGGAAGCACTGGGAATCCCTACATTAAGGCCTCGACCAGGGTGAGAGCGCTGGTTAAAAACAATGAAAGTCAATGGTAGCGTCCATACTGCGCGTACGCACGTGAGCGTGGGGAGGTGCGATGTGTGCAGAGACAAAATTAGTTGTCTGTCGTGCTTGCCCTTGTCACGTGCGTGGTTCAGCCAATGAGGGCGAACCGCTCAAGTGACATCACGGGCACGCCCCCGGCACGCGCGCAACTTGCAGGCCAGGAATTGCTCAAGCAAAATGAGCGTCCGACGTCATGGCGCTCGAGCTCCAGCATGCTCACTCTCACCCTGGACTAGGCCTCAGGTTGCCAGGGTTCTCACACCAACATTGCGAGCCTGGGTTTTGCAGCCAGCTTTGTGTGCAAAGCCAAGGACACCCGTCTGCTGTTCCAGGACGTCAGAAATTCTTCCCGGAGTTCCTTCATATGAAGTCTGGCCCAGAGAATTGCCTAAATGGACGCAGGCATGTGCCCCACAACTGTAATGCATTTACTGAGTGGAACCGAAGTAGCCCTTCTTAAATTGGACACCAAGCGGGTGAGATTTACAGTCCCTTTATTTGATAAGAGAATATTTTCTTGCAGTGAATCTAGGATAACATCGGAAATAGAATCTGCTGTTTTGGTACTCAAACCGCTTTTTTGAAAGTGTGATCCACCTGTGCAGTTTTAATGTGTAAATTGCTCTGTAGATGGCTTGATAAGTCGATTGAAGAGGCTTTCACCCACTATAGTGTGACCGTAATTCCTTCTGGTCTTAAGGGGGCCGCTATAACCACTGTAAGCTTTGTGAATGGAACCAGAAGTGAGGCCGAAGGGCAGCGCTTCCAACTGGAAATACTCCCATTCATCGTGAAGGTTTACACAAAATCCATGCAGATAGGAGTCTTAAATCTAGAGTTGCCAATAAATCTTCTGGGTTGTAAAACATGGACTGCTCATTTTGTCTTCATGTTGAACTTTTTTATAAATGCATTTAACCACTTGAGATCCCAAATGGGTCTGAATGGGCCTGAAGGTTTTGGTGCTAGAAAATTGAGAACAAACCTCTTTTCTTTCTCCTTTTTGGCACTCTTATGATGCATATAAAAAGTCTTCCTCCAACAGGATGGTCGAATATTCTGGCATTAAATGCTTAATTTCTGAATACTGGAGTGAAAGAACCTCTTCTGCCTCTTTAAAATGTTGAGTGTCTGGATCTTGGCCCCGATCCTCTTTCTCCTCTAGAAAATCTTGAACCTGACATGGAAGGCACATAGCCGTAGGTACGAAAGGAAGCCCTTATAAATCATAATAATGAATCAGGGCTTAGGCAGCATAGACCATTCCCCCAAATTTTAACTCCTTAGCAAGGCACAGAGCGGAAATAGAAGGTCCTGGCATCTGATGCACTTCTGGTCCTTCCTTCCACCCCAAATCATAGAGAGGAAAGGGAAACCCTGAAGTGCCCATCATCCCTCAGTGAGAAGCATCCTAGTGTCACTAGCGATCCCGCATCTAATGTGAAAGAGGCCGAAGTCAACCTTCCATTTTAGCCCAAGCTATTGACAAAGGGAAGTCTACCTTCAATTTTAGCCCAAGCTATCCCCGAAGGGAAGTCTACCTTCCATCTTAGAGAGAGATGAGATTTCTCCCCTTCTGCAGCTGTGCACAGCTTCCTTGTCTGTACCATGATAATCCTGCTTGCTACGTAACACGCTGCCTCCCACCGCAGGTCTTTACCTTCCGTGCGCGACTGGTCACAGGAGGAAACTCGCTCATGCTATCGTCATCACGAGTCTCTGGTAGGACTCTCTTTTCCAGTGGTTCCGAGCGCAGAAGCGCTTCCAGGCTGCTACCGTCCTGTGGTATCAGACCTTCCTTCTTCAGCGTCTGCTCTGTGTCTGGGGGTAAAGAGGACCAAATTGACAATGGCAGACATTTTTAATGAGTAAATCGTCAGTCTAACATAGGACCAGTGTGACACAATGACCGTGAGATGTTTAATGGGTTAAAAGGGTCAGTCTCACATAGTAGTAAAGGGGCCTAAGGACAGGTGTGACCTAATGACAGATGGGTTAAACTTTGAACAGCAAATGACAGAATCAAAAAACCCATTCTGGGTCAGCTATTCTAAATTCATTGTTCGAGTTTAATTACCAATTCAGAAATTCTCAGCAAACAGAAGTGTGAAGTTTAATTCAGGGATTGTCCTCCCTTCATTTTGACAACCGTGCGATACAGGGGGACTCGATTGAAATGTTGAAATGTTTAAATATATAAAGGGTTTCATCAAAGTGTAAGAGGAAAGCATATTCCAAAGACACATGCTAGAACAATGTGTCCCAACAGAGGTGATATAGGCTAATACAGTACGGAAATTCAAAACTGTTTGGGATAGACAGAAAGGCACCCTAAATATAAAGGAACCAAAGGATATAAGAGGGTCTGCAGTATCACAGCTCATAATCTCGCTCTGTACCTGGTTTAAGGGTGGGGAAGGAGAGTCTGGGGTCCTCAGGAGGGTGTGCTCTTCGCCTTTTACGCCAGCGGCGAGACGGATAAGTGTAAAGCTGCCCGGGTGCTGTACCTTATAAAGAAAGGGTGAGAGAAAACACTGTCTCATTTATCCACGCCATCTTTGGGCAAAGTGAAGGAGCACAGGATGATGGATGCAGCACACAGAGAACAAAAATAGGTTTATATGAACATCAAGGATGTGCCCCCCCTGCCCCCCAAGAAATAGATCATTCAGTGCCAGAGAGGTCACTGACAGGCATTGGACTCTGGTAGTTATGGGGTTAACTAAAAGTATCACATGACAGTGCATCCTCTGATATTTTCCCCATGCTCCACACCGTGACTCTCCCTTCTGCGCTCTCCGACAGTCCCTTCGATGGCCTAGCCATCTCCCTTGCTCACTAGGAGAAACCCATGCTATGCATATTGCACACACTTCCTCTATCGTACCAGGCCCTCTATGCCGCTTTTCCATCCAGATGTAGCAGTTGCTCTGTGCCACACCAGTCTGCGAGTCCAGGAAGGGCATCCGGACGCTGCGCTCTGCACACAGCCGTGCGTTATAATTATGGCACTGCTCCATGGCATCCTTGTAATACTGCTCTCCAAGGCTGTGCGGGAGAACCAAAGACTTTACATTAGATTGTAAACTCTGCAGTGCAGTTACTGACCACTGTATATCAATAAGATATTGTAAGATTGTAAACTCTACAAGGAGTCACTGAGCGCTATATACCTATTACATTGTAATCTTGACGGGACAGGGAGTCACTGACAACTGTATACCAATCAGATTGTCAGGACAGGGAAGCACTATAGACAGCTTTGAGTTGCGAAAAGTAATTGAATACACACTTCATTTGTAAACATTGTTACTAGAAAAACAAAAGCTCATAGCCGAAGTTATTGAATGTAACAAAGGAAACCTCGTGTTTACCAGCAAAGAAACAGTTTGCCAAGTCAACAAACATCATCCCCTCACACCTGTTACACAATGTTACTTTGCTTTATTTGTTTGATAAACTGTACACACACACATGTAATATTCTAGATATATGTTGAGTCAGATAATCCATTCAACTGTCAGAAGGACAAAGGGGGAAACACACACAATCAAGAAAGAGTGAGGGAGTGTGTGTATATACACACACACAATCAAGAAAGAGTGTGAGGGAGTGTGTGTATATACACACACACAATCAAGAAAGAGTGTGAGGGAGTGTGTACAGTATATAAACACACAATCAGAAAAGAGTGTGAGGGAGTGTGTATATGCACACACACTCAGAAAAGAGTGAGGGAGACTCAGTGTGTGTGTGTGTGTGTACACACACACACTTCTCCTGACCCATCTCTCTCGCCATACACACGTCACTCCCCCTATATTTCCCCTGTGCACAGCTCTCCTCCGCATCTCTTCCCGTCCTTCCTCACCCTCCGTTACTCTCCCCTCTCCCTCTCGTTATTCGCCTACTCTCTCCCCCTTCCTTTCCCGCTCTTTCCTTTACTCTCCTCTTTCTCCCCCTGCCGCACTCACACTTTCACCACATTCTCCACAGCCGCCGCCATCTTGTCCGTCTCGCGCGACACAAACACCCACAGAGAACAGCGCGGGCCAGCTGCGGATGCGCGCGAGGGGTGTGACGTCACCACGGCGCCTGCGCACCAGGGCACACTCCACGGCCGAGGAGTCTTGCTCGCGCATGCGCGCCGTGACAAGCGCAAAGCCCAACAGTGCCTTCACGCATGCGCAGAGGCATTGCCTGGAGACTGCGCAATGAAGCAGCTTGCAAGGTATACGCCTTGTGTGGGGATGGAAGGGATGTGTGTTACCTCTCATTAAACTATTCATTTCACGAGTGCAGGAACGTTTTGTTTGGTGTGGGGCCGCTATACATAGGTAGGTCAGTAACATACATTACACCCATGCATGGGGGTTGGAAGTATGGTAATGTGTATAATGGCTCAAATAAAGGTGGCCTAACAAAAAACACTCACTCATTGCAAGGCGGTCACTCATTGGAAGGCGGCCTCACTCATTGGAACACGGTCTCATTAGAAGGTGGTCTCACTCATTGGAAGGCAGTCTCACTCATTGCAAGGCAGTCTCACTCGTTACAAGGCGGTCATTCATTGGAAGGCGGTCTCATTGGAACGCGGTCTCATTCATTGGAAGGCGGTCTCACTCATTGGAAGGCGGTCTCATTAGAAGGCAATCTCACTCATTGGAAGATGGTCTCACTCATTGGAAGATGGTCTCACTCATTGGAAGGCGGTCTCACTCATTGGAAGGCGGTCTCACTCATTGGAAGGCGGTCTCATTAGAAGGCAGTCTCACTCATTGGAACGCGGTCTCACTCATTGGAAGGCGGACTAACTCATTCCAAGGTGGTCACTCATTGGAAGGCGGTCTCATTCATTGGAAGGCGGTCTCATTCATTGGAAGGCAGTCTCACTCATTCTCATTCTTTGGAAGGCAGTCTCACTGTGGCGGGGAAGAGGTTAACTGGGCTTGTAATAAAGTTCAGGCCCACTTGGTTAACCCTGACCCGTGTGTTAGGGTTTTAGAGTGTCAGCTCTGGGACCCAGATGTCAAAAATGTATTACTGCAACTGTATACTGATTTTGCGACATTAAAGAATGAGGTGATTTTATTTCCTCTCCGGTGATGCTGGGATCGGGAGATTTCTAGGCTGTAAGTTTCAGGGTGGGTTTGGCGGAGAAAGTCTTTGCAGAATGCGTCTATGTAGCGGGGTTCCGGGTTATGGGATACCCCAAAAGATGTATACGGAGATTGAGTGATATCCTCTGATACTGCTAAGCGCATTACTCCGCCAACCTTGTACCCTGAAAACGCTCTTACGACTCTTTGCCAGAGTCCCTGCTGCAGCATCTTCCAGACAAGGTAAATGGGTATGAAGGGGTTAAAAGATATCTGCAGGTATACACAGAGTCCTTAGTATAGCATGGGACTCCCCAGTATAGCAGAGGTACCCCCATACTGTACATGCCCCGGTATCCTGAGCCTAGAGTAGGGGTTCAGGAAGGTGCTCACGCTAATATTATGAAGCTGAGCAGATTTGCAGTGTTTAAAAGTATGGTTCTAATGTGTGCCAGGAATGAGGCTAGTGATTTGCAGGGCTTTCTAAGTTATAGACTCTGGAAGGCACAGATGGTTACTAGGCTCGGCTCCGGTGTGTCTCTCCAGGGGCCATACTTGAAAGGGCTCAGAGATGCCTAGGTGTGAGGCCATATGGGCCCTGCAATTATTATAGAGCACCCATATCCTGGCATGAAACAAGGCAACCTAACACCCTTTGCTAAACAGCCAGCCGCTGTGGAGCCTCACACCGTGGGGGGGCAGAGGGGGCTATTTCACCTGCCTGGGGAAAAGGCTCAGGGGTGGGAAACCCTGTATGAGTGTTTTAGATTGGTCGTTATGCGGTTGCTAAGGTTTTTTGATTGGGCTGCAGGTTTTCTGGGACCTGGACACCAGAGGTTTGAAAAGCTCTGACACAGGTCAGATTCTTCAGTTCTAAGAGATCCATCTAAGAGTTTCATCAGTTCCATCTTGTGTGATTCACCTGAGATTGAGTCCCATTGGAGAAGTGACCTGGAATATTTTGCTGTGTGTTTGCAATTAGGAAAGATTAGTTTTGTTATCCCAGTTTTCCAAAGTAAGTGTGTCTTTTTACTGTATTTTTGTGTAACATAGTTGTGTGCGTTCATTAGGTGAATAAACGCAATTTATTTTTATCTCTCTGCTTGCTCAATCAATGATCCTGGTAATTAAAAGGGGGTTAACTGGACTGCGGTCCAGTAATGTGTTTTTACCCTGCTTCAGCACCCAAATGTGTATTCCCCCGTAAATATGTATTGTTCCCATTCCAGTGTCTGCACCAACACATACACTGGGAACGATGCGGGAGGGAAAGGGTTAATAGTTAAGGAGTGATTATAGCCTTTTGTTCCATTTTCACGCCTTTGCAGGCTCCATTTTGCAGCTCCCCATTGGTCGCCGTTGCAGCTCCATGCGATTTGGGCCCATTTTCATCAGAAGACCTGCAGGTGGCGCCCGAGAGGAGGAGCGGCAGTTCCCCATTGTAAGTCAATGAAGCCATTCATTTCAATGGGGATTCCTCGACGCCGACCTCCAGGAACGGGTTGGCAGCCATCCAAACCACAGACCGCAGAGGCGGATACATTGTCTAAAAAAAGAGCATTGATCACATTAGGTCAAGTTCAATCACAATTGGCGTGGGAAACTTAGGTTCTAGGGCACTCAGGAATAAAATTATTTTTGCCCCTAGACCCTAGGAACCCCCACACTCGAACACCATCGGGTCCGAGAATGAAGGGTCGCGCTCGCCACGAGGGTCGCGCCATTGACTCCAATGGTAGCGGAAGTCCCATTGAATCCTATGGCGGCGCCGGCCCATGCATTTCCTATGGAGGCGCCGGCCATATTGATTCTAATGGAGGAAAGCCGCGTGGCTTTGAAACGGCTAAGTCCGAAAGTGTGAAAAGTGTAAGCCTATATCTCTGGTTCTGTGAGTACCAGAGGGCTGGGATTTTCGTCGCAGGTAGTCACTGTTCCGGCATGACTGCATGGCCATTTCCAGCCCTCTCCGATCAACCAGACGGAGTATGGGCAAATGTGAAAATTGTGATTTCCCCATTGACTTCAATGGCGGAGTTGCTCCATTGAAAGCCTATAGCGGCGGAGCCCATTGATTTCAATAGGAGAGTGAAACGCTGTGATTTCTTTTAGCTATTATCGGAAAATCCAGCATTAAAGTTAATAGGGGATTTTAACTGATTTTTGGTATCTCCGGTTCTGGGGGTCGTGGAAGGCTGATATTTGGCCACTATGGCAAGGGTCCTCCAGCATGCGGACCTGCAAATTTCAGCCCGCTCAGACCCACAGAACGGATTATTTTAATATGTGTAGATATTAAAGAATGTATTGTATTTTTGGTCTAGGGTAAAACCCCGGGAAGGCTAGCGCCCATATGGTATGTTAATGCTCAGGGGGGAGACAAATGGTCTACAAAAAAACCCCTGATCAAAGGCTCCCCCACCCTGCTTGTGTATGCTAGCACAAAGGAAAGCATTACGTGGGTACTTTATGATAAGTGTTGTGTTTCACACCTTGGGACACAGGTTTTCCTGTCCCAAGCAGACTTTCAGACGCCAGTCTTGTGAGAGGGGGGCTAGGGAAATAAGCCCCTGATTAGAATAATATCCACCCAGTGGGCAGGTATTACGTTGCCTCTCAAGTGAGGTGGCAACGAGGGATTGGGTTCAGATAATTGTCCTCCAATGACTTGCACTCAATGCCAGGGTATAGGAGTGAAACTCCATATAAACGAGTGTAAGCTCTATGCCCGGTGTCTTTCGTGTCTTTCGTGATGTCTTCATCTGAACCTGTATTGCTGAATGAATTGCCAATCCTGTACCTGATTGCTTCATTGTCCAAACCCCTGAAGTAAGTGTCCATATTTTGTCTGTTATTTGTATTATCTTGTGTGTTCTCCTTCTTTAAGGAATAAACTATATTTATTATATCTAAGTCGTGTTCAATTCAACCCAGATATTTGGTGTATAATATACCCTGTCACAAGCTACCGTGACAGGCTCTATAATAAAACTGGTGGCAGAGGTGGGATTGAATTGAACCTGTATTACAGTTTACTGCGGGGCTCTGTAATACAGTTGGAACTCAGGTGAATTGCGAGTTCCTAAGGCTAAAGTTATGGAACACACGGGTGTACATCATATAACACGAGATATGACACCACCTCACTGTTCCCCTACTTGTGAGAAGCATTGCCTCCGGAGCACAAGTGCCGGCCATCCGTGTGACTGGAGCCGGGCACCGAGACCAGAGGAAGGGATCAAGTCTGAGCGGGAACCTTCAGCCGGTAGAGCTGAGAGAGAGGCGGCGATCGGAGAACACGAAACCCGGCAGGCTAAGCTACGATCCACAGCTGCAGCCGCTGTAACCACCAAACCGCCCGGAGAGCAGTGAATGGACCCAGCTCCGGGATGGCAGAGACTTGCGGAGGGAGCGGGTGATCTCGGAGACCATGGGAGTCTTGCAGCAGGAGAGGTATCGGCCGTTGCGGCGGCCAGTCCATTTTCCCTGGAAGAGCTAGCACTGGTGTGTGCATGGGGAGAGACGTGGTCCCCGGCGGAGTGGGCACAGTTCATGGCGTTGGTGCTGCATAGACCCGCTTACCCCCTCCCTGAGCCCGGCACACGAGCAACTCCGCCTTGGACTCAGCAGCCTCTTGCGGGGGGTAGTCCACCGGCGGTGGAGAAGTTCCGGCAGGAGCGGCGGTGCTATCACTGCCAACAAGCAGGCCACATCACAGCCCGATGCCCGGACCAAGCGCGGTCGGGCGAAGGAGTCCCTCAGGGCCAGCACTCCCGAGCTGCGGACAAGGGGACCCATTTAGGGGCATCCTCCGATGGCTCCCGCCCAGCCGGGGCGACAACCCCTCGCAGGACGTCCCCTGGAGAATCTGGTCGGGCTGTATCGGCAACAGCGGCGGAGAGTGGCGGCCATCTATCTGATCCCGGCGGAGAACAGAGGAGCGGCGGCTGGAGCACATCTTTTCCGGCTATCAGCAGCGGTGCTCGGCAAGTGGTCGGCTTGCTACAGCAAGGTGCTTTTGTCCCCCTGGCCCGACCTGATATGGTCCGGCCAGTGAAAGTGCTCAAAGGATGCGGGATGCTGGCGGCGGCAGAGGAGAAGCCGCGATTCCGGCAAGCTGTCGGAGCCGATTTGATTTGGGGGGAGGGTCGGGGTGTGCGGGAGGTGGGTATTTTGCCGGGTTTTGAGGAGTCGACAATCTTCAGCCACGACCGGAGCCCCACAATCTACACCGGCGAACCTGTGCCGAAGCCGGGTGCTGTTGCGGCAGACACCCGGAGCTCGCCCGTAGCGGTGGCGGCGGCGGAAGAGCCGCGATTTCGGCAAAGTGCCGGAGCCCTTTCTGAGTGGGGGGAGGGACAGGGTGTGCGGGAGGGTTTTTTTTTACCTGGTCTGAATGGAGCCGAATTTCTCCACGAGGACTTGGGACCCATGTCCTGCACCGATTTCCCTGTGCCGAACCTGGGAGCTGTTGCGGCAGTTGCCCGGAGCTCACCGGCCAAGATGACACCGGCGGTGGCCACTCCAGTCCCCCTGCAATCGGGACCTACGAAAGCGGCGGTTTCTACGGGGACCAGCGAGGTAAGCCAGACCAAGTCGCAGACTGACCCTGACTTATTTTTTCCTATAACTGTACCCTGTTATTCCCCTGTAGGAGTGACCGGTGGGTGGCAGGGGATAGGGCTACCAGGGGAGGGGAAGGAAGGGCAGCTTGTAGGGCAGCTAGGCTTTCCCATTACTCTGGTGGAGCATCAAGGGGGCTCTCAGTTAAGAGCCCCACTGTTGCAGCCTTGTATGGGCTGGAGGTATCAGGGGTTGTGGCAAAGTTAGACCACCCCAGTGTTACCTACCAGCCAGGAGCTAAGGCGGGTGCATCCGCACCAGCAATCCTGAGCTCGTCTCCGGTATTGGGGGCACAGCTTCAGGGAGAGGGGCTAGCCCCGTTAGCACCCAGCTCTAGGGCAGGATTGCCTGGGAGAGGGTTGGGTGGGCAAGTGGGAACCGGGGAGGAAAGGCAGCAAGTGAGCCAGCTAGATTTCCCCATTACCCTGGCAGAGCATCAGGGGGTCTCTCGATTTAGATCCCCACGGTTGTCGCCTGGCTATGGGCTGGGGGTATCAGGGGCAGTGGCAAAGTTAGACCACCCCCAGGATACCTGCCAGCCAGGAGCCAAGGCAGGTGCTTCTACACCGGTGCCCCTGAGCTCCTCTCCGGTAATGGGGAGGCAGTGTCAGGGAGATGGCCTCACTCAGATATCCTTAGTATCCAGGTTAGGATTAGCTAGGAAGGAGCGGAGTGAGGGAAGGCTGCAGGTAGGTAGCCAGCACACGGTCTCAGTAGGAGAAGATAGGCTAGTGGTAGCTGGGGATGAAAGGCTGCAGGCAAGGCAGCTAGCATTCCCCATTACCCTGGCGAAGCCTCAGGGGGTCTCTCAGATCACCAACCCCCTGTTGCAGCCTGGCTATGGGCTGGAGGTATCATGGGCAGTGGCAAGCTTGTGCCACCCCAGGGATACCTCCCAGCCAAGAGCTATGGAGGTTGCATCGGAAGAAATGCCCCTGAGCTCACCCCTGGTAAGGGGGAGACAAGTTCAGGGAGGTAGGTGCACTCAGGTAGTCCCTGGGTCAGGATTGCCTAGGGGGAAGCAGAGTGAAGGTGGGCTGCAGAGAGGTAGGCAGCCGGAGTCATCAGCAGTGGCTGAGGTGCTGAGACTAGGGGGGGCTAGGCAGGGGGGCACAGTGGAGGAGGGGGAGATAGGAGGTCAGTGGGGTGTCAGGCAGCTGGTAGAAGCTAGGGATGGGCTAGGAAGGCAGGAGGTCCCTTGTACTGACTTACCAGGGGCGACCCCCATGACAGATCCCCCAGGGTTCCCAGAGGTAGGGCTGTGGGGAGGTAGGCAGCCAGGTGCAGTAGCCAGGGCTAGGGGGGTACAGCAGAGGGTTCTGTCACAAGGTCAGCCAGGGGTAGCTACAGAGAGGAAGGGCAGCACAGTGGAGGGGAGAGGAGTGAGACTGGCCCTAGCAGCAGTGGTGGTAGCAGGTGCTTTTTCCTGGCCTTCAGTTTTGAGAGGGCAGGGGCAAAGCATCTGGGTACCAGGAACCCCAGTACAGGGTACTGGGGGACTGCCTTGTCCCAGGAGGCACAGGAGAGGGTAGTAGTCAGCATCCCAGATGGTTTCTGGAATCTAGTAGTGATGCCACTCGGGGTGGGGACTGCCCTAGGGCCAGGGAGGAGAGGCATAGGTATAGCGGAGCAGCTACAGGTGGGCACAGGGCATGGGCAGGTAGGGTCCCTACAGGATAGTGACATAGCTCTTTCCCAGACTGGTTTGACGGAGAAGCAACGGTCTGTGCTTGTTAGCTGGTCTCTTGGTGGTACAGAGACATGCCAGTCTCTGGTCTGCAGAGATGCCCCTTCACGTTGGTCTTGGTTCACCAGGCACTGGGTGGGGGGCAGAAGGGGGCAAAGGAGAATGCCCGGTGGCCACGTTGGAGCCCTGCTCAGCAGGATCTGGACTTCACAATCCAATGTGGCCAGGACAGTGTACTGGACAATGCCGGAGGACAATTTTGCCAGGCCAACCCCTCAGGACTTATCAAGTGCTTCAAGGATGCCAGTGGTGTCCCAGTGCCAGGGTGGGCAGCTGGGTCACAAGGCACCCAATGAGCAGGGGAGGTGTCATGGGAGAGGGGTTTTGGCCCGGTATTAAAGGGGTTACACCCCATTTGGCCACCCCCTGCTCTCACTTGGGAGGCAAGGGGTTAACTGGACTGCAGTCCAGTAATGTGTTTTTACCCTGCTTCAGCACCCAAATGTGTATTCCCTGGTAAATATATATTGTTCCCATTCCAGTGCCTGAACCAACACATACACTGGGATCGATGCGGGAGGGAAAGGGTTAATAGTTAAGGAGTGATTATAGCCTTTTGTTCCATTTTCCCGCCTTTGCAGGCTCCATTTTGCAGCTCCCCATAGATCGCCGTTGCAGCTCCATACGATCCTATGGGGAAATTGGCGATTTGGGCCCATTTTCATCAGACGACCTGCAGGTGGCGCCCGAGAAGAGGAGCGGGGGTTCCCCATTGTAAGTCAATGAAGCCATTCATTTCAATGGGGATTCCTTGATGCCGACCTCCAGGAACGGAGCAGCCATCCAAACCACAGACCGCAGAAGCGGATACATTGTCTATAAAAGAGCATTGATCACATTAGGTCAAGTTCAATCACAATTGGCGTGGGAAACTTAGGTCTTTTTGCCCCTAGACCCTAGGAACCCCCACACTCGTCCACCACCGGGTCAGAGAATGAAGGACCCCCCGTAAAGGGTCGCGCTCGCCACGAGGGTCGCGCCATTGACTCCAATGGTAGCGGAGGTCCCATTGAATCCTATGGCGGCTCCGGCCCATGCATTTCCTATGGAGGCGCCGGCCATATTGATTCTAATGGAGGAAAGCCGCGTGGCTTTGAAACGGCTAAGTCCGAAAGTGTGAAAAGTGTAAGCCTATATCTCCGGATCTGTGAGTACCAGAGGGCTGGGATTTTGTTCGCAGGTAGTCACTGTTCCGGCATAACTGCATGGCCATTTCCAGCCCTCTCCGATCAACCAGATGGAGTATGGGCAAATGTGAAAATTGTGATTTCCCCATTGACTTCAATGGCGGAGTTGCTCCATTGAAAGCCTATAGCGGCGGAGCCCATTGATTTCAATAGGGAGAGGGCCATAGCAGGGGAAGAGGCAGGGGGAGAGCTTCAAGTGCCAGAGAACAGTGTACGGCAGAAGGAGGCACACTAATTACCAAACAGGACCTCCAGAACATGTGTCACGGGAGACTCCTGTGGCGGGTAGGATCTCGGTGGCCGGAACAGCAGGAAGCGAAGTAGGGGTCACAAGCAGGGGTCCGAGGCAGGCAGCAGGCAGCGAAGTCAGGTAACAAGCAGGGGTCCGAGGCAGGCGGCAGGTAGTGAAGTCAGGTAACAAGCAGAGGTCGGCAACGAGGAGACTGGAACAGGACAGGCGGGGCAGGACAGGTCCGGGAGCAGGGACTGAGAACGGGGAGCAGGGAGTGAGACCGGGGAGCAGGGACTGAGACCGGGGAACAGGGACTGAGACCGGGGAGCAGGGACTGAGACCGGGGAGCAAGGAACAAACAGGGACAAGCCAGATTACTAGCAAGGGCCTTTACTGTGAACAGACTATAATACAGGTACAGGTACAGGTACAGGTACATAAACAGATCAGGATCAAAGACAGGCATGTGCATAGGAGTCTGACTAGAAGCAAAGGCAAAAGCAACAGACAGGAAGCAAAGCTATAAAGGACAGAGACAGGAGCAACAAGAAGACAGACAGACAGAGGAACCCAGAGCCAACAGAAGGCAGCAGCACACCCAGTGGACAAGGAAGCTATGGCTAGGCAAGAGGTCTAGGCGACCCTGACAACATGTTGAAAGAAATGCAAGTGTTTTTTCAGTCAGCGCTGGACAGAGCAGTAAAGGAATTTAAAACAGAAGTTTTATTATTAGCGAAAAGAACTACTGTAACTGTAACATACGCCTATAATGTATATTTTCTCTAACTGTGCATGCAATGTCTTGTATATAATGTATACCCTGTTCATTTATGTAACTGTATTTGTAACCATGTATTATTTGTCTTAACTCTGTGCCCAGGACATACGTGAAAACGAGAGGTAACTCTCAATGTATTACTTCCTGGTAACACATTTTATCAATAAATAACAACTACGGAGCTTGAAAATAAAATGGACATTTCTCTTCAAAATCAGGTATATACTGACGACGAGGTCCTGCATCTCAATGAAGAGATAAGAGCCATGGGGGATGGTTTAGACCAGCGGTGCGCAAACTGGGGGTCGCGCCCCCTTGGGGGGGCGCAAGATTATGTAGGGGGGGCGCGGGCTGAGTGCGGGGAAACCTGGGGGCGGGCATAGCTGTGCACGGGCGGCCAGAAGCTCCGTACACAGGCTGCTTCCCTGCTGTTTGTGT